>NW_015159729.1:301789-345198 GCF_001447785.1 Gekko japonicus | reverse complement strand
CTTTCCCTCCTTCTTCCCTTCTCTCTTTTTTTCTTTCTTTCCTGCCTTGTTCTCTTCTCTTTTCCCCTCCTTTCCCTCCTTCTTCCCTTCTCTCTCTTTCTTTCCCTCTTTCTACTCTCTCTCTTTCCTTCCCTCTTTCTTCCTTCTGTGGCCCAACTCTAGTGAGAAGGGGTTTAAACTTTAAACCCCTTCTATCTTCGCTTCCCCGCCCCCCGCAGGCCAGCTTTTGAAGATGCCTCCCCCCTTTGCTTCCCCTTCTGACATAACGTCCGGTGATGTCAGGGGGCATGGTATATGCTAATAGCCTAGTAGCTTATTAGCATGCTAATGAGCTCCTGCAGCTCTTTTTCTACGAAAAGACCCCTGTTTAAACCTGTCCGGAGCACTAAAGACCAGCTTATCTCTAATCAGCTCCTCAGAAGTCGAGCCAAGCTCACAGCTGGCAGCCTTTAGTTTGAGCTCAGTTGTAAATTGTTCCACTGACACCCCCTGCTCCCAGTTGTAAGTCCAGAAACAATAACGCTCAAATATTAAGTTCTTCTGAGGAGTACAATATTTCTTAAACTCTGCAAGAACCTCCGCAAGAGTCGTTGGCCCTCCCTCCTTAAAAACAAATGTATATTTTCACAACGTCTTCGCCAATCACATTTAACAAAATAGCTAACTGCCGCTTGTCTGGTGCGTTGCCTGTTGTGAAGGCAATTAAATAAACTTGGAAAGTTTGCTCCCACATCTTCCAATTTTCTGCAAGATTGCCAGACAAAACAAGTGGAGGCGGCGGTTGAAAATAATCCCACTGCTGACACCATGTAATGTTCTTGGGCAATATGCCTCATCCGTTGAACAACAACACCCAGTCATTGTTTATGGAACAGCTTTATTTGGTAGAAGGAGACACCAGAAACTGAGGGCAAAGAACAACATCACACCAGCTGAGAGTCAGCCAACCCTCCCCATTGTATCAGGTTAAATACATTCCACTATAATGGAAAACTACCTACTTAAAGGTACAAACACATCACAGGTGTAGCCCCGCTTAAGCGTGCAGTGTTAAGTAGCCTCCACCTTTCCTCAGTGGCCATTTAACATTGTGCCAAAGGACAGGATGCTGGAATTTGGAGTTCACAGCCCCTCTAGTTGTGGGAGCACAGAGCAGGTTGGTGTGGGACAACACCAAATAGCCTATCTCCAGAAGTGCTGCACTGCCTTGGCCATCAGACAAGGTTGCCATTTGGTCCTGAAAAGGGAAATTCTTGTTTTTCCTACAGGAAAGACAACATCCTATGAGCAGTTTTATTAACCTAAATATTGATATAGGGTATGTTTAAAAATATTGATATTATAGGGTATGTTTAATGCATTTGAGCTCTAGGAGGAGCTATAATGCATCCTGTCTACTGTTCAGAGCTTATAGAATGCTTCTCTTGTTTTCTTTGCCTCTCGTTGTGCATCTCCCTCTGCCTGTAAGTATGCTGTTGTATCCTGAAGGCAGAGTTGGCAGGTTCCCCCTGGCCACCAGTGAGAAACCCCTGGAGATTTGGGGGTGGAGCCTGGGGAGGACAGGGACCTCAGGCGGGCACAATGCCATAAAGTCCACCCTACAAAGCATCCATTTTCTCATCTCTGTAGACTGGAGATGAGCTGTAGGCTGGCATCCCTACCTGAAGGTTTCTCTGCTGGTGGAAGGCCTGTAGGTTAATGCTTCTTGCAAATCCTATTGTTGGCATAAACTTTACCAAAAGCAACTCTGCCTGTGTGGGACTGGATTATTTCCTCAACTCTGCTAATACTTCATATGCCTATAACAATTCATTTTGATGTACAGTGCCTTATTTTAGCGTAACATGATCAATTAGTCTTCCCAACAAATCATATCATAACCTTTTGGACTAGTTTCCAATTAGCCAGGTATGAATCCTAGCAGAAAGTTTTTTTTAGGTGGATGGCACCATCGTCATTAAAGGCTGAGCTCTGGAAATGAAAACAGAAGAGCTTTTATTGTGGAGGTAAAGAGGCAAAAGGGGACTTGGAGTAATTAGAGGGCAATGCTGCTACTTTGTTTAGTGCCAACAATATGCTTGGCCCTGTTCAAGAAACAATACTGTTCTTGCCTGTCTCTACTGGTCTTGAAAACCTACTAATATCCCTAAACTGAAATGCATTTAAATGAGATTAGAATTGCAAATCACTTTGAACGTTGCTAGCTGTACGCTCATTAAGAAGGAGACTTAGAAGTTCATTGAAATCAATGCTCGTTTGCCTTTAGATTAAAAGGCAACCTCTTAGCTGCTGAGAACACATCCTACAATAAGCATTTTTAAAACAGATACTCCTTAGGTGGCCGTCCAAATTAATCATTAACTAAGCTTGTCCCAAGCTTTCTATCTGTCAGGAAACCTGCTCCTGTCTTTTCAACAGCTGGTGTCCATTAAAGTGTCAGGATGTCAAAGAAGAGTGTGTTATCATTCTGCTTTTGTTTCGGTTTAGCACCTCGTTCCCGTTGCAATTTTAATTATGTTCCACTGCTTTCTTTGTGTGCTGAAGGGTTTTACATTTATTAGCTCTGCTAATGGCAAAGGCTTTAATCAACGACTTCTTTACAAATCAGTCTGATTTAAGGGATTTTCCTTGCTTTTGATGGCAGGAGGTGTCTTCAGTTGTGTGCCGCCTTTCCTTTGCCTTTTAAATATTGTCCAGTAATAAGCAATTGGATACGTTGTTCTCTTTGGCCTGAGGGAACTGTGGAGGGCTGCCAGCTCTGGATCGGGAAATACCTAGCGATCTGGGGGGGGGGGAGCCCTGGGGAGGGCGGAGTTTGGGGAGGGGAGGGACCTCAGCAGGTTATAATGCCATAGAGTTGGTTTGCGAACCTCTAGGTCAGGGGTAGCCAAACTGCAGCTCGGGAGCCACATGCGGTTCTTTCACACAGTCTAATTTAATGTTTATAAAAAGCAAATTTGCATGTTTTTCAATAAAACCATGTGTGTAATATTTGTTCGTGTCTTGCAGCTCTCAAACATCTGACGTTTATTTTGTGTGGCTGTTACGTTAACCAAATTTGGTCACCCCTGCTCTAGGTGGTGGCTGGAGATCTCCCACTATTACGACTGATCTCCAGGTGGTAGGGATCAGTTCACCTGGAGAAAATGGCAGCTTTAGAATCACAGAATCATAGAGTTGGAAGGAACCTCCAGGGTCATCTAGTCCAGCCCTCTGCACAATGCAGGAAATTTACAAATACATCCCCCTCCAAAACCCCCTGTGACTCCTGTTCCATGCCCAGAAGATGACGAAAAACCTCCAGGATTCCCAGCCAAACTAGTCTGGAGAACAATTGCTTCCGGACCCCAAAGTGGTGATCAGCATTTCCCTGGGTGTGTAAGAAAGAGCCACAAGAACTAAGCACGGATGCGACCCTTCCTGCAATCCTTCCTAGAAGGTGAACTGTATGGCATTATACCCATTGAAGTCCCTCCCCTCCCCAAACCCTGCCTTCCTCAGGCTCCAGCCCCAAAACTTCTACTATTTCACAACCCCGAGCTGGCAACTTTACATAGAGTCCACCCTCCAAAGCAGCCATTTTCTCCAGGGGAAGTGATCTTGTTTGTCTGGAGATGAGCTGTAATAGTGGGAGATCTCCAGGCCCCACCTGGAGATTAGAACCCCAGAACTGTGGCATCGTTCTTTTGGCTGCAAGCAGGCAGCTGTGTCCTTTTGCTCTGGTGAAGGCTTAGTTCACAGCAGGGCTTTTTTTCTGTCTTCTTGTTTTGGAAAAAGAGGTGCCCAAACTCTCAAGGGAGAAATGAAGTTTTCAATCTGTATACTAAAAACTCATGAACTTTTAAATGTTTTTAAGAAGAATTTTGTTGAAGAGGTTCCGGGACTCCATTCCAGTGCATTCCCCCAGAAAAAAAGCCCTGGTTCACAGAGTGCAAAGAACTGATACCCCAACTTGAAGCTGACAGAACCCTTGCCTGGTTTGGTTGCCTAGTCAGTCGCTTATATTACCATTTCACACATTCTATTTACCAACAGGGCAATCACGGTGCTTGAATCCGTCTGATTCAAACTCCAGTGTGAACAAAAATACCATATGAATACATGCCAATCAGCTCTGATGTGGAAATGATTATCAATGATGGTGCGGGGAGTTGTTCTCCATCGATATGAACCTCTTGCCACCACAAGGTTATTACCTCCTCCTAATAACTACTTGGACAGAGTTTGGAATTGCTACACAGAATAGTTCAATGTTGGAACTCTGGTTCCATTTACTGCTTCACTGAGCTGCTCCACAGATCTAATTGTAGTGAGGCTTTTTTTTTCTTTCTTAAAGTTGCCTTCAGCTTAATTAATTAAATTTTGTAATTGTGCTGGCTCTCAGCTGCTGTATTAGGTGGAAACTGGTGTTTAATTTAAAAGCTTCAATAAGATTGGAGGGGGCTTTATTGTCTGTGGTTTGTTGTTAGGAAGGTTTTTCATTTTTTAATCGCCCATCTTTCTTAATAAGCAGCTGCAGTTCTTGCGGAGGCAATGATGCTCTCTGTATCCAGCTTCTGGGAGCACAATTGTCAAATGCTGTGCTCAGAACAATACTTTCTGAACAGAACAGGCCCCAGTGAAGCTGGTACCAATTCCAGGCATAGCGAGTGCTCATATGGTGCCTTATTGTGCCTGCGTGAAGATTTTATGATAGAGCTTCACACTCATATAAGTCACAGTGTGTTGCTGTTTTGCTGATGTTGCTATTGGAAGATTACAATTTTTGTGGCAGTAACGAAAACTCAGATCTTATTCTCTAAGCAAACATATTAACCTAGTGTGAGCCTCAAGCATGCTGCCCCCCTGTGTCCAGCCCTCTACTGTGGAGGGAAAATAACAAAAGATCTCTGTGGTATAGCATTTACCAACCCTGGATCATTCTTAAACTGAGATTTCTCCTTTTAATTAAATGAGAATACATGGAACAGGAACAGGAGGATCCCATACAAAATCAATAGCATATAGCCCAAGTTTTCTCATTACTTTCTCCACATCAGTGGCCTTCAGCCTTTCCTAGGCCAGGCCCTCGATGGGGGGCAGGGAAGCCCCTGCCCCAGGGCTCCTCCTCCAGTGCCAATCAGCTGTTCAGCAGGGGATTTAGTGGCAGCAAAAGGAGACCTAGGCCTGCATTGCCAGTGACACAGCGATGTCAGTTCTGAAGCGCTCCAGATATGATGTCATGATGTTGCTGGAGACACAGGGATGCTCTGATATTTGGGCAAAACCTCTATGGTAAAAATCACTTCTACCACAGAATTCTTTCCCAAATGCCAGAGCATCTCTGCATCACCGTGTTGTGATGACATCACTTCCAGTGTGTACCAGAAGTGACATTGCTGCATTGCCAACAATGCCTGCCTAGGCCTCAATTTGTTCCCAGTAAGTCCCCTCCTATCCCCCCCCACTGGTTGCCGTGGGATATCTGGGTGGTACCTGGATACCCTGACCTTTCCAGGCCTGGGACCTACAGAGGTGCAAGCATGTGACATGAGAGCCACATGACTGTAAGAGGGGGAGCCAGAGTTATGACCTCACTAATGTTAAGACCCGGGCTGTAGATGTCAAGACAAGAGGCACGGGGCACCAGGAGGCATGTCGTAGTGAAGAACGAGCCAAAGGGCCATGGAGAAATTTTCTCCAGTTTTGAGTGATCTCATCTCATCATCCTGCTGCTCCTTTCAGTGTGCTTGCAAAGAGAAGCAGAAGCTGCGGCTCCATCCTGAAATCTCCAATGATTTTCCAGTATGGGTTGGCAACCCTAGTTTCCCCTGGAGGCACTGGCAGCTTCAGAGGGCAGATTGTCTGCTGCTGAGCTCCCCACCCCAAACTTTACCCTCCCAAGGCACTGCCCCAAACCTCCAGGAATTTTCCAAACCAGAGTTGACAACCCTGCGTTAGACAAAGGGAAGGCCTAAAACCACCAAGACAGACCTAAAGTCATTTTTTAAATAAAAGCCACTTTCAAAAGAGAAACGGAATGAAACTTTCTGCCACTCCATTCAGCCGCAAACCAATATAGGTATTGGCTAGGACCTGAGATCAAGACGACCACAACGTTTAAAGTCTAGAGCTCTTGGAAGCAAACCACTCTGAGCTACACAAACAACCAAGGATGCCAGCCTCCAGGTGGGACCTGGGGATTCCCTGGAATCACACCTCATCTCCAGACTGCAGAGATCAGTTCCCCTGGAGAAAATGAATGCTTTGGAAGGTTGATTCTATGGCATTGTACCCACTGAGGCCCCTGTCCTCCCCAGGCTCCATCCCGAAATCTCCAGGAGTTCCCCAACCTGGATCTGGTAACCCTCCCCTCCCCCCACAGTGGCTGGGGGGACTTGGCAACCCTAAGGGGATCACTGCCAAAAGCCCCTAACAAAGGAAGAGGAGAGAAGAGAGGAGATGAGGAGACTGGATTTCTACCCCGCCCAACAGTCAGAGTCTCAGAGCGGCTTACAAAATCCAGTCTCCTCATCTCTCTCTTGGTCAGTCTCTGCCAGTTTGGACCCCATCAATGTGTATTTATAGTTAGGATTTTTGGCTCCAATGTGCATCACTTTGCACTTGGCCACATTGAACCCCATTTCCCACGTTGATGCCCACTCGCCCATCCTTGACAAATCCCTTTGGAGTGCCTCACAATCCTCTCTGGTTTTCACCACCCTGAACAACTTTGTATCATCTGCAGATTTAGCCATTTCACTGCTTACTCCCAACTCCAAATCATTAATGAACAAGTCAAAAAGCATCGGACCGAGTACTGATCCTTGTGGTACCCCACTGCTTACCACCCTCCAATAAGAAAATTTCCCATTCATACTCACTCTCTTCCTATTAATTAGCCAGTTTTTGATCCACAAAAGGACTTGTCCTTTTATCCTGTGATTTTTGAGCTTGGAGTCGTAGTAGATAAATCACTGAAAATGTCGAGACACTGTGTGACTGCAATAAAAAAGGCCAATGCTATGCTGGGGATTATTAGGAAGGGAATTGAAAACAGATCAGCCAATATCTTAATGCCCCTGTATATATCAATGGTGCGACCTCATTTGGAATACTGTGTACAGTTCTGGTCACCACACCTTAAAAAGGATATTATAGCTTTGGAAAAAAGTGCAGAAAAGGGCAACTAGAATGATAAAAGGGTTGGAACACTTTCCCTATGAGGAAAGGTTAAAGCGCTTGGGGCTCTTTAGCTTGGAGAAACGATGGCTGAGGGGTGACATGATTGAGGTTGATAAGATTATGCATGGGATAGAGCAGGTAGAGAAAGGGGTACTTTTCTCCCTTTCTCACAATACAAGAACTCATGGGCTCTCCATGAAATTGCTGAGCGGTCAGGTTAGAACAGATAAAAGGAAGTACTTCTTCACCCAAAGAGTGATTAACACTTGGAATTCACTGCCACAGGAGGTGGTGGCGGCTACAAGCATGGACGACTTTGAATTAGATAAGCATATGGAGCAGAGGTCCATTGGTGGCTGTTAGCCATAAGGTATAGATAGGGACTCCGGGGAAAGTGATGTTCTGTATTTTTGGTGCTGGGGGGGGGGGTCAATAGTGTGAGGGCTCCTAGTGTCCTGGCCCCACTGGTGGACCTCCTAATGGCACCTGGTATTTTGGCCACGGTGTGACAGAATGTTGGACTGGATGGGCCATTGACCTGATCCAACATTGGCTTCTCTTATGTTCTTATGTTCTTATGGTTTATGCTGTTTTAAGTAAAATTAATGCTTCAGTATAGGCAAGGATATTTTAGGGTAAGCTAAGCTACATGCTCTCAGTATATTTTTCAGTGTTGGGGTATGGTCTGGAAATTCTGAATGTGGTTAAAAGAGAAAATCCTTGTTAGAGTTTGTGTACTAATATAGTCCAGAAAATTTATGAACCTGGTGTCCAAGTTTTTACCACCCTCCTGGAAATATCATTCCCAGAGTATGATTCAAAAGATCCCTCTCTCAAACACTGGTTTCGCCTAGAAATAACGTAGGTTAACACCTGCTTCCAGCCAAGACTCTTATCCTGGAGAAACATCCTATTAACGCTTCAGCCCTGCTGCGGATGTATAAGCAGAAGCAGTAGGTCATGCTTCTAGGGCAGAATGTGTTCCAAAAACTCAGACTTTTGTTTTAAAGAAGGGGAAGCAGTTGTGGAGAGAAAATCATGTTCCTTGCTGTACTGTTCCTCCTACAGATTTAGTTTAAAAGAATCAGAAAGTCTGACTGGGGGGATCATTTATTGTCTGAATTGTCTGGTCCTTTTGTACTATGCGGTACCCAAATTCTCAGTTCCTTCCATCATCCAGTGTCAGTTACCAAGCAGAATGTGTTCCCCCTCTGGATTTCTAATTATTGCTTTGGATTCAACAAATATCAAAAAGGGTGCACACTGTTTTGCTTTACGACCCAAGTCTGCAAGTGTTCCTGACATTCATTAGTGGGGGGGGGGGAAGCTTAACATGTTCTCTGTAATAATTTTAATAATTCTTTTTATTTCTCTAATTGCCAATTAGCTTCCTTTGATCCTGTTAGCAAGAACAGCCACGTCTAATGCTAGACAAGGTGCAGAGGACAAAAGAATCTAATTTTAAATGGCGAGATCATTTGCTTAAAAAAACCCCCTTCAATTAATATACTCTGTATAGTACAAACTGGTGTTGAATATGTCATTTTAGCAGACTGGGTGCAAAAGACATCTGTGTGTGCTCGGATCTTTCTCGCACCCATGTTGGCTCCTTTGATTTTAGTGGACAGGCTGTGTTTACCTGTGCATTTCTTTATGAGATTGGATCTCCCCTTAGGGAATTGCACTGGGACCTGTACATCTGTTCTCGGACCAAATCAGTCATTTGCACTCACTTTTCTCCTGGAATTAGAGGCTGATCACATATTGCAAATGGCAACCAAAGGTCACTTTTTATCATGCAGTCAAAAGTGTTCTAAATTGCATTACAAATGTTTAGTTTATGTATGTTCCGTCCTTACTTTCTCATGACTGTTCTTCCACTCTGCACCTGCTGTCTGCCCACCTCACCCCCCATCCCAATTGAGGGGGGGGAGATTGACAAAAGAGTTGATAATACTATACAGCCCACTTTCCAAAGCCACCATTTTTTCCAACTGATCTCTCTTACCTGGAGACCAGTTGTGATTCTGGGAGATCTCTACCCACCACCTCGAGAGTGGCAACCTCATTTAGTTGATTTGATGTACAACCTGCCTGTTATGACAACTCAGCATATATAATAGCCATAACCATGTAAATTGTGATCATGTGCTAATGTAAAGAATAGCAGGGTTGTTATCTATGGTGGAAAGAGGGCTCAACTGAGAGAAAAGCGCAGTGACTTGTGAATTACTTAAGGCTGCCAGCAAGCAAAAATGGCTAAAACACCCTGCAAGTCCTTGTTCATATCACAGATATATTAGAATAATTGGCTGGGGACCATACATTTGGATGGACTATTTCATTTGGTAGCCAGCGCATGCTGCAACAAAATTCAGTGTTGGCAAGAAGAAACAAAAGCCCTGCTTGTTTGACTCTACTTCTAGATGTTTACAAAATCAAATTTGGCATGTGTGTTTTCTCGGAATCACAAATACCATAATTTTCCTAACTCGCCCATTTTTAACAAATCTTCAGGTAAACATAATCGAGGTCAGGCCTGGTTAAGGTGCATTCCTCATTTTGCGTCTCCCATGTAATAAGGAAGCAGGTGAAGCATTCTTTTGCCAAGGATTCTGCCTCCTCTGGAGTCATGTCACTCATTATTTGGAATGCCTCCGGCATGAAGATAAAGCCACACATGCAGGTGGCACAATGTTGATTACCACAATCCATGCAAACACATTTTGTAGCTATTCAGTGCAATAGTCATAGGGGACAAACACAAAACAATTTTGCTCAATTTGACAAGGAAGTCATTGTTTCATACCTAATCCTTTAATTCAGAGAGAATAGTTTACTTTTCCAGTCTTTACGTTGTTTGGCTCGACATGAACAAGGCTTCTGTTTAATTACTACGTATTAAATTATTATGTATTAAACAGAAGACTTGTTCATGTCGAACCGAACAATGTAAAGACTGGAAAAGTAAACCATTCTCTCTGAATTGGAGGATAATTATTTAAATTGGATTATTATTGGCCCATTCAGTGGCATTTTAATGTAGGGCTAGAGCTGCTCAAGTATAGCACAATCATGCATCCATGGTGACATGGTTTTAACTGATGAGTTATAGCCCACAAGCGGGTTGCATCTTGACTAGGGGTGTGATCCAAGAAAAGAAACTGTTATAATTTCTGATATGGGATATGGGGGGAGGGCACCTTTACTGTTTGTTTTGATTTTCGGTTAGGATGATGCCAGTTCAGGATTCAAATTCATGTTTTGGGGGGGAAGGGAGGTCCAGAATTTCAAAACTATTATTTTCAATTGGAGAACCAATTTGAGGTTCTGGTGCAGCTATTTTAAATGATAATGGCACTACATTTGCTCAGAACATAATCCTCTGTCTAATCTGAAGAAGTTTCAAGAAGAATGAACAACGGGGCTTGATTTTACAGGACCCTAAAGTAGGTGCCCCTCAGCATACATCTCTTTGCTGTGGAGGGGAAATGGCAGTGGCCCACCAGGAGAGCGCGGAATGCCAGAGTTAAAAAAAAAAATCCTGACTGCATCCCATGTCTTTACATCCTCTCACAATTGCTGAGCGACTATAATTTTTTTTAATCTTTCTGTTGAAAACTCTGTATCTGTTATCCTTCCTTGTTGTAGCCTACTTAAGAAGTCCATATTTGTGTTTACCATTCTGAAAATCATGGGAATAATCATGGGAATAACCCCAAAGAGTAGGTGATGTGTATGTTTTTGCTTCAGAAATTTTGGGATGCAGGATTAAAAATGGAAGAAGTCAATATGGCGAAAAGAACTCTAATGTGGTACATGATTACTGCTGCAAGAATGACATATGCCCAATATTGGAAACAAGATCAGATACCGGAAGTTAGCGACTGGATAAGAAAACTACTATTTTTAGTAGAAATGGACAAAATGACACGAAAACTGAAAGATATGGAGGCAGAAGATTTTTTTGAAGATTGGAAAGATCTGAAACAATATTTGGAAAAGAATGGAGATGTAAAAGACAATTTGTTTTGTTTTGACAACTATTGAAAATTGGTGTAATTTTATTTGAGGTACTTGTATTTTAAGTAATTGTTACCTGTGGAAATGTAGATTTGGGAAAATTGAATATTGAAGTATGGGGCTGGAGGTCGGAGCACTGCTGGAAGCTGGATGAGGGGGAAAGGGTGGGGGGTAGGATATAGGTTAGGAGTGTAATGTTGAATATAAGTTTATCTTGAACATGTCTAAATATATCCTAATAAATTGTTTTTGTTTTGTTTTTTTAAAGAAATTTTGGGATGCGTACTCCTAACCTTGACCCAATTTCTATATTGCAGGACACAATTAAAGGTATGTTCTGACTCTGAAAAGGTGAAAGACTACTGAGCTATGAAAACATACAGAATATAACGTTCTTTCAGAGAACAATTACATGTCTCTTGAATTTGATTTATAAATGACCTTGAGGAGGCTGAAGATGGCCTGAAAACCCTAGCCGCTGATCTAGAAGTCTTGCCCTCACCTGAACAATTCTTAGTGAATATTGGTGTGGATCTACTACTACTACTTTTCCATAGTCTGAATGGTTTTCCATAGTCTGCCTGCAGAGCATGACTTTCTCACCTCCCCTCTCCCACAGCAACTCAAAATGCCCCCCCAATGCTACAATTTGGGATCCCCCATCCTCCAAGAACAGTATTTCTTGGAGCCTGTGGGTCTGCAGTGGAAGGGGGGAGGTGAGATTGAAAGCATTCCACCTCTGGCAAAACTTCAGCAGGTCAGGACTAAGCCATTTTTGTTGAGGAAACAACAGGAATAAAATCTGATATACACATTAGGGCTGCCAAGCGGGGGCGGGTAAACCCCCGCTTCGGAGGCCTGATTCCCGCCGCCATGGAATCGGGCCCCGGGGGAACTCCGCCCCCCGAAGCGCAGCATGGCTGGTTCAAGTTCCACTGCGTCAAGTTCCACTGCTTGGGAGAAACAGCTGAAAAGGCCTCCTCCACCATCCAAACATCATAAAATTTAGGGTCCTGTAAGAATATAGAACTGAAATTAAGAAGGTACACCCCCCCCCAACACTGTTACATGTAGATTCATGAAACATTTCCTTATTTGTCCTCTACTATTCCACTCTATTGTGACTATTTTTCCTTTGGACACCTATTTCAGGGGGGTATGGCTGTATGAAGACAGTTTTGCAGGGCCATTGACTTCTTCTCAGAGGTCTAGCTATAGTACAAGACCTGAGAGATTGGTTTGCCATCTGAACCTGTAGCTGAAAAAACGCTAATCAGCCTGCATTCTTCTGAAGAATTTCTTCATTTGATACCATGCATAAAATGTATTATTATTAAAGATAAGACTGACCTTTAATAATACAAGCCTTTGTGTTATTAATGTTTATACAGAACCATAGTTACTTTACAGTAGACTTGCCACTTCCTACAGTTGGGGAGGGAGGGGGAAGGCCCTATATATTGGATTTATTTTGTGTAGGCATAGTCAAAGTTACTTTGTTGCCGTTAGTTGAAGGTGAATATAATAAAAATCTTGGCACACAAAATCTGGTCAGGCTGGTTCAAAACTGGTGACAGAACAACAGGCCAATCTACAACTATAAGCAATGAGAAAAGGAGAGCGATGCCTACTTCCTCCCTGGTCCCCACTTCTGGGTCTCATAGGAAGTGGGGAGATACACATCCAAAGAGGTGCTTCCAGTGGCAGAAGGATTTCTGCTGGTGGTGCATGATTTTCTCAACTCACCCTTCCCACTACAGGCTAGAGTTGCCAGCTCTGGGTTGGGAAATGTTGGAGATTTTGGGGGTGGAGCCTGAGGAGTGAGGGGTTTGGTGAGGGAAGAAGATGATGATGATGAGGAGATTGGATCTATACCCCACCCTTCACTACCCAAAGGAGTCTCAGAGCAGCTTACAATCTCCTTTCCCCTCCCCTCCCCACAACAGACACCCCGTGAGGTAGGTGGGGCTGAGAGAGCTCTCTTGAGAACTGCCCTTGAGAGAACAGCTCTGAAAGAATTTATGACTGACCCAAGGTCACACCAGTAGCTGCCTGTGAAGGAGTGGGGAATCAAATCTGGTTCTCCCAGATTAGAGTCCACACTCTTAACCACTACACCAAACTGGAGGGACTTCAGTGGGATAGAAGGCTGCAGAGTGCACCTTCCAAAGCAGCCATTTACTCCAAGTGAATTGATCTGTGTCACCTGGAGATCATTTGTAAAGATAATCCCAGGAGATCTCCTGGCCTCACCTGGAGGCTGGTAGTTGTTCTATAGGTGCTGAGGATTCTCGGTTGGACTGTCTTACCTCAGTGGGTAGTTTGGAGGATATAACGGAGAGGGGAGAATGATGTAAACTACTTTGTGTCCCTGTTGGGGAGAAAGGTAGGGATTAGATAAAGTAACTAAAATAAATGAAGTAAATAAACCTTGCCTCCCGTTGCTGTAAATCCTAGGGTTTACATATTACAGGGCATGTCACCCTTAAAACCTATTTATGGCTACGGTATATAGATGTGCTTTACACTTCCTGTTAATCAGGGGATATTTCCTGTGTCAAAGTCTGACAACCCCTCCCTTATAATATTTCTGGGATGATAGCCCCATAAACCAATGTTCTGGTCTTCTCAATTCTGTTCTAGGAGACAACAAATGTAATAACAGTGGGACATTTGGTGAAAAGTATGACAATGTATTTTCCTTGAAGCCTGCATTACAATTGGAGGGGGGGGGAAGTTATGGTAAAGCTTAGGACTGTCAATATTCTTTAAACTTGGAAATGCTTATTAAATATGATATGCTTAACACATGCTGCTGTCAGATTTCATTTTTGGCTGTGTGAAATATATGAACAGATTAGCTTCCTAGGGTTTTTTTTTTTTCTGAAGGCTTGTTTGTTTAATCCCCCATCACAATGTAATGGCAGAGTCTGTTATCTACATATGCTTTGTGGTGTTTGTTAATGCAGCCTATAATTTTAGAAAGTGGAAAGAAAGTATTTATTTGTAAAAGAGCTAAATTTGGGCTTTGAGAGTCTAATTGGTGGCTGTTAGTTTTCTTTTTGGGGGAAAAAGGCTTCACTAATTCCAAATCTTCCCCTCATCACATTTTTTTATGTATAAAGTCTTTCATTTCATCTAGCCAGTCTGATAAGAACATAAGAGCAGTTGGAGCGGTTCAAGTTTCATAAGAACGTAACAGCATAGGAGCAGTTCAAGTTTCTGATTCACACACTGTGGCCATCCAAAGGCTTCCAGAAAGCCTACAAACTGGGTACAACATCCAAGGCTTCCCTCTGTTGTTGGCCCCTCCCAGCACTGATATTTACAGGGCTACTGCCTCTGAGCGAAGTGGCTCCATTTAGTCAATGTGACTAATAGCCATTGATGGACCTATCCTCAGTGTATTTGTCTCATTGTCTTTTTTTTTGGCGAGTGTGTGTGTGTATGCCTGGAAGTCAGAGAGTTGGCTTACTATTTCCTGCCTCTGCGTCCCAGCCCTGGTATTCCTTGGAGGTCTCCTTTCCCAGTACTTGCCAGGGTCGGTCCTGCTTAGCTTCTGAGATCTGACGAGATCAGGCTTGCCTGGGCTATCCAGGTCAAGGTGTCTCATCTTCCTTTGAAGCTATTTATACCTATTTCTTTTATGTTTATATCCCACTTTTCTCCCTAACTGGAACTCACAGTGCCTTACCACATCGTTCTGACCGCCTCCACTCTGTCATCAGAACACAACCTTGTGAGGTAAATTAAGCTGAGGGACTGTGATGGGGCCAAGAACGTCCAGTGATAAGGTTGCCAACTTGGGCTGCCAACCTCCAGATGGCACCTGGAGACCTCCTGCTATTACAATTGATCTCTAGATGACCAAGAACACTTCTCCTGGACAAAATGGCTGCTTTGGAGGGTGGACTCTATGGCACTATACCCTGCTGAGGTCCCTCCCCTCCCCAAACCCCGCACTCCCCAGGCTCCATCCCCCAAATCACCAGGTATTTCCCCATTCAGAGCTGGCAACCCTGTTGCCAACTCCAGCTGGGCAAATTTGTGGAGATTTGGGAGTGGGTCCTGGAGACAGCTGAGTTTGGGGAGGGAGCTCAGTGGGGATATAATCCACTCTCTGAAGCTGCCATTTCTTCCAAGGCACCTGACCTCTTTAGTGTGCAGATCAGTTGTATTTCTAGGAGATCTCCAGGCCCTATCTGAAGGTTGGCAACCTGACCATACTTTCATGGCAGAGTGCAGTGTTGATCTGTATTCTCTTGTGTCCTAGTCCAACAGTCTAACCACTCCTTTATATGGCCGTACATATATACGCCATCCAGTTCTACAATCCAATTACTCCTTGGTAGTAGGGTATGAGCTTTTGTGAGTCACTGCTCACTTCTTCAAATATCTGAAGAAGTGAGCAGTGACTCACAAAAGCTCATACCCTACCATAAATTTTGTTAGTCTTTAAGGTGCTGCTGGACTCTTTTCTACTGTCATTTACATAGTAGTTTCCAGTAGTTTGTGATCTTCACCCTCTGGGATTGACCCATATATCCCTAAACGACTTCCTTTACCAAATCACTCCACTAGCTTGAATATCATTCACTCCCTAATGTCTAAACAGAGGCCTTGTCTAGTGGCACTTTAAAGACCAGCATGATGTTAGTCTTCAAGGTGCCACAGGACTTCTGTTTTATTTTGCTGAAATAGTCTAACACAGCTGCCCTTCTAGAAAAATTTTGATGGCCAGTGTCCTCATTGAACAAACATAGACACTGTAAGGTGAGGGGGTAAGGATAGCCCACTGAGATCTCGTCAGATTTCTGAAGCTAAACAGGGATGGCCCTGGTTAGTATTTGGAAGCCCAGGATCACTACACAGGGCCAAGCAATGGCAAACCACCTCTTTTTTAATTTAAATATAAACCAGTAACATATTAGTAAACATAACAAAGTCCAAACAACGTATGACAACGCAGAGAAAAGTTTTTTGCCAGCTGGGAAACAAATACAATAACTACATTGGACTTAATACAAACAACCATACCTCAAATATAGAGGAGCGATATCATTTTAAGGGTATACACTATTTAGAACTTCACTCTTAAAAACAAAGCCAATTCTTATCTTTAACAAAAGAGGGGACTACTTCTTTATCTGAGAGGATTTGAAGTGGCAAACCACCTCTGACCCTCTCTTGTTGAAACCCCCCTGGAGCCACCATAAGTGGTCTGCAACTTGATGCCCCTCCTCTAAGAAGTGAGAGGCCAGTTTAAGATATTAAATACACATTTTGATCCCATGGTAAAACTGAAGTGGAGAAACCACTGGTATGTTATCAGCTGAATTTCTGTGACCCTGTCTGAGAGTGCCAGCATATAATACCGCGTTCCCATACACAAGTAACCGATTTAACCTATATCAGATAACAGCAAAAAAAAAAAAAAAAAAGCAGTATCTGAGCTCAAACATGAAAAATGGCAGCAGTGAATACATCTAGCCTCTTTCTCCTATATAATGAAGACAAAGGTGCCCCTGAAATGTTGGAGCAAATATGAGCCGCTTACAAGAACCTTGATTGTCCTGCCATTAAAGATAATAATGGAAATGGAAAGAGAATACAGATTCTCCATACGGGGTACAGGGAGGGGGAATATTGACCATCTCTGTACAGATGTAAAGATTGATTTTATTATTTGCTAAGGACAGAATACAAGGATCCAGGAGTGTTTCTTTTTTTTAAACTGGGACACTGGGCCTGTCAGTGGTGAAATATGACTGCAGGAGACTTTTCTTTTTATACACTGTGGCAAGGAACATGGCTTCCTTCCTCAGTGGCACAACCGCAGCTGCCATTGGTTTGAGCTATTTGCAGTGACGGATTTGTGTTTTGTCATTTAGAGACTCAGCAAAGTTGGTAAAACCTCCCACCTATAGCTATATAACTAAATTTTGCTAAGGGACAGGATGGATTTTTTTTTTTTTTTTTGTTTATTGGCTGGATGTAGAGACTATTGTCATCAGTTTGGTGTAGTAGTTAGGAGTGCGGACTCTAATCTAATCTGGGAGAACCGGTTTTAATTCTCCACACCTCCACATGCAGCTGCTGGTGTGACCTTGGTTCGGTTATGAGTTCATTCAGAGGTGTTCTCTCACAAGCAGTTCTTGAGAGAGCTCTCTCGGCCCCACCAGCCTCACAGGATGTCTGTTGTGGAGAGGGGGAGGGAAAGGAGATTGTAAACCGCTCTGAGACTCCTTTGGGTAGTGAAGGGTGGGGTATAAATCCAATCTCTCCCTCATCATCTGTCTAGCAATATGTTTATGCTTTTTTCCTGAAGGACTTGATGGACCCTTCCTCCCTGTGCTGCCCAGCCCATCAGTTAAGATCTGCATCCTAAGTACTGCTCTGTGTTCCTTGCCTTCAGAGATGAGGCAGGTGTCAACTAGGGACAGGCCATAGGGTTGCCAATCTCCAGGTGGTGCATGGAGTTCTCCCAGAACTGCATTTGATCTCCAGACTACAGAGGACAGTTCCCCTGGAAGAAATGGCAGCTTCAGAGGGTAGACTCTATGGAATACCTGGGAATCTAGGGGTTGAGCCTGGGGAGGGACCTCAGCAGGGTATAATGCTACAGAGTCCACCCTCCAAAGCAGCCTTGTTCTCCAGGGATCAGTTATAATTCTGAGAGATGTCCAGGCCATTCCTGAAGGCTGATGACCTTAATGGAACCACGTATCCACTGATCTCCCCACCTCAGCTACACCCATCACAGCTTCCACCAAATCTTCAAGGATTTTTTGAGAAGGAATTGACAACCTTAGCATGGTATTTTCTGTGGTGGCACCTCACTTGTGGAATGTAGGATTCCCAACAACTAGGTGGGGTCTGGAGATCTCTCAGAATTATAGCTGATCTCTAAACTACGGACATCAGTTCCCCTGGAGAAAATGGCTGCTTTGGAGGGTGGAGTCTATTGTTGTACCCCACTGAAGTCCTGCCCCTCACCAAACTCCACCCTTCCCAGGCTTCACCCTGAAATCTCCAGGAATTTTCCAACTCAAAGTTGGAAGGCATAGCAGAATGCCTTCCCCTTTGAGCATAGCTGGTGCCTCCTCTACTTTCTTTTAGGCACCAAGCCAAATCTTTATACCCAGGTTTTTCATTAGGTCTTTTTATCTTTCTAAAATTTTAATAATAATTTTAATGGCTTGTTTTATGCTGTTTGTATCCCTGGATGTGTTGTTTTTGTATCGATAATTTATTATATTAATTGTAAGCCATCTCCAGCAGGATCTGATGAGGTGGCACAGAAATTTCTTAAATAAATAAAGTATCTCAGGGCAGCATATGTAGGCTGCCACTTTATCATCACAACAGCTCTGTGAGATGTTTGGTTGAAAGAGGAGGGGGGGAACTGTTCAAAGATCATCCAGAGAGCTTTAAGGCTGGAGGGTTGAACCCACATCTTGCTGGTCTTATTTCAACACTCTCACCGTAACACCATACTACAATCACATTGCCGAACAGGACTGTAACATCAAAGGTCATCAAGTCGGAGAGGGGATTTGTGGGACAAACATGGGTTTGCTAACTCCCACTTGGGAAATACATGGAGATTTAGGGATGGAGCCTGGGGAAGGTGAAGTTTGACAAGTGGTGGGACCTCAGCAGAATGTAATACCATAGAATTCACCCTCCAAAGCTGCCATTTCCTCCAGGTCTCTGTCATCTGGAGATCACTTGTAATTCTAGGATATCTCCAACCTTCACCTGCAGGTTAGCAACCCCAGACAAGCAACATAATCAAGCCAAATGTTCATTGACCATGAGGTAAGGCAGAACTGCTTAATTCTTCATGGATTGAGGTGGGGATAGAGAATGTGAGATTGGTTGGGTGATTTAGGGGGGAGTTTAAGCATTTAAAGGAATGGGATTATGGGACCACTATATAATCTACAGAGAAGCTGAGTGTCATACATCCAGTTTCTTTTTTCAGACATTGGATTGCTGATAACCTACTACCTATCACTGGTTTGGAAAGACAATTCAGTTCAGTTTCAGTTTATTCGGTATATCACCAGCCCAATTACAAACAATACAAAAGGGTACCAATAATATATATAAAATATTTAAATATAAAACTGCATTTGATCTGCATATGTTAGTTACAAAATTACTAAAACTCTAAATATCTACAATAGTCTATCAACTGTTATTCAACTGTTGAATAAATATTATAGACGTTATACAATTCTACTCCCTATCTCCTAAGTCTTCTGGATTCTTTCTAAAATTATACTACATGTGCAGCCCGTATTTTTTGGGCTATTGCTAGAAACTTAGCACAATTTATTATAATCTGCGGAGCGGGATCAAATAACAGCTTCCTACTTATCTCCTTGTCCAAGTATCCGTGGTACCTCCTTATAATGGGATGAATAATTTTTACTCTGATGGTTTCATAAAATGTACAGTGGAGTAAAATATGATCAATTGTTTCGACTTTCCCTGAACCGCACGGGCATAGTCGCTCAGACAAAGGTACCATTTTATGGAAAGACAATTGTTTTGGTCCCTCCAGTTTAAAGAGATTGATTTGGTCATGCTCCTTCAGGGCATCCAGTCTCTGCCAGCCAATATGGAATGGACCATACCTCGATGGCAGAGCACATGTTTTGCATGCAGAAGATCCCAGGTTCAGTCCCTAGAATCTCTAATTAAAAAGTTCAGTAATAGGTGGTATGTGGGAAGTATCTGGCACATGTCAAGGTTATGTGAGTGGAAATATAGGGACTGGTCCATAGAGATGAATTCACAATCTAATCAAAACGTGTACATGTGTTCAACATCAGTCTGTGTTTGCCCCCTCTACATCTGTACTGTGGCCAGGAATGATAATGGGAGTCACAACAGGCCAGTAGTGTGCAGTGTCACATCTTTCTTACTTTTCAGAAGATATTCTCTATGTTTCCTGTTTAGTATTAAAGGGAAGTGTTATCTGTCTTAGGAAAGACATCAGTACGTTAATCATGAAACAACTTGAGAATAGAGAAGAATTTAAAGTATCCCTGGTTATCAAGAGTTTATCACGAAAAATTACCTTATATACGGGCCCAGTAGGATAAAACTTAGCTACTGAACAATCAAATTACTATCAAATTTCTCAGTACAGTTTAGATTTTTGTTTGCTGATTTTCTGCTGGGTCATTATATAAGACTGAAGAAGAAAATGTAGCTAAAGTCCAGGAACACACATTAATTTGACAGGAAATGAAAGTTTAAATTTTAATTCAACTTTTAATTGGATTTTATGAAGAGTGCGGGAAAGCATGTGCATAGTTATCTATGCAGTGGAGGGCTTGGAGGCACAGTTTTAATGTGCCCCATACTCTCTTGAAGATGTCCCTCAAGGGTCACTTGTGATTGGATTAAATTGATAAGTAATATGTGCAGAGTTAAAACAGCGCAAGGATAATGGATAGAAGGAAAGGTGTGAGTTGAGATTTGTGTGTTTGTGTGTGTGTGTGTCGCACAAAAATGCAAAGAATGTGCAGGTTTTATTTGAACATGCGATTTATTTTGTTAATCAACATTTATTGATAAAACATGCACATATCACCAGTACGCCATTACATAGTATAGTGAAGGCCCAGAACAGGAAGATAATGGCTGTGATCACACACACTAAATAAACCATTTTTAATGCACCTTCCAACTGGATTTTACTGTATGACCTGGAAAGATCCAATTGGAAAGTGCATTGAAAGTGGAGTATTTTGTGTGTGTGATCGCCGTCATGTGAAGCTAATTAAATGTTTGCCATTTGTTCTTGTAGCAGAAACTTAAGTTTGCATTCAGTTTGAAAATCTGCGTTACAACATTCCCTGTAATTATAACTATGCAGAGACCAAACGGATTCCATCGGAAGACGTTCAAACCCCCAGGGTTGCAGAAGATTTTAAAGACTTGGTCAGTTTTGACTCCAAATGCGCCTTCCAGGACTAGTGGTTTCTGTTGCCACAAGGAAGTCCTGTCTGGCTGGGGAAGGACTTGAGGTAGAAGAGGGAGTCAGCAGCAGGTACTCTGTTCCCAGATCTGCTCCCCCCACAGTCAGGTCGTCATTTTATATCTTGCTTCAAAGTGGCATAAGTGCTGATGTGTACAAGGAAGCTTGTGTATATATTAATAATGTTGTTACTCATCTGTTGGGACATCTAACCTTGTCTCTCCCCTGTCTCTTAATTTATGTGTCAACCAATCAAGGTAAACTTGAATGCAGTACACATCTTAATGAAGAGTAGTTGGGAGGAAGATCAGGTTCAGCTCAGATAAATCATTATGATTTCCTAATAAACCAAGCGTCAGGGAAAGATGTCGGCTTTGTGCTTAGGACTCCTCGTCAGCACTTTAGACTCTGGGTGTGGACGTGAGTTTCAGCCAGTCTTGCAATGCAGATGTGTGTATGCATCCTCATTCCACTGCCTGGGGCCGCCACTTGCATGCAACATAACAGCAGTGATTGATAGTCTCTGCAATAGTAGTCATAGTTTCGATGGGTTTATTCGCCAATGAAACTTAAAAATTGGAATCCAGTGCTAAGCTTACGCCTGCTGTGATTCTGTGGCTTACACTTAAGGGGTCTGAACTGGCAGTGACTGAATAGGAAAGAGCTGTTGGCACTATGACTGATAGCTCAGTAAAAAGTTGGGCCCAATAGGGGGAAAAGGTGAAATCTGTGCTGAGTATTATTGTGAAAGGGACTGAAAGTATCATAATGTCCTTGTATAATGATGTATGGTGAGCCCACATTTGGAATACTGAATACAGTTTTGGATGCTATATTGCCGAAATAGAAACGGTGCAGGAAAAGATGACGATCAAGGATTTGGAAGGATTTTCCCTTTGAGGAAAGACTAAAAAGTCTTTTAGACTTTTCAGTTTAGAGGGGGGAAAAGATGATGAAGGGGAGTAGATATGATAGAAGTTAATCAAATTATGCACAGTCTGGAGAAAATGGACAGAGAGAACATTTTCTTCCTCTCCTGAGTCATTCACTGAAATTGAGGAACCATAGGTTCAAGACAAAGTACTTGTTCATGTAGCACATAATTAACTTCTGGAACTCATTCTCATGGGAAGTGGTCATAACGGCTCTTAGTTTAGATGACATTTAAAATAGATTGGACATATTAGTGGAGGGTAGCAGGCACCTCTGAATGCCTCTTGCCTTGAAAATTCTGCAGGGTCACCATAAGTTGGCTATGACTTGACTGCACTTTCCACCACCACCAGGCCCCTCGGAGGCTATTTGTTAGATACCCATCTGTGTATATAACTGTATTCTGCCTTTTGCTGAGGAGTAGGCTTGCCAAGTCCCCCCGGGGGGCGGGGAAACCACCACCCCAGAGGCCCGTTCTCCGCCACCGGCAGATTGGGCCCCAGGGGGAACCCCACCCCGACATGCGTGTCACCCAGAAGTGATGTGACCACACTGGGCACACTGGGGGCGGGGTCATGGTCATCCGAGGGAAAACTCTATGGTTTTCCCTTGGATGGTTGTGGCCCCGTCCCCAGCGTGCCCAGCGTCTTGTCACTTCTGGGTGGCGCGCTCTAGACGCTGGATGGGAGTCCCTCACTCTGGAGGAATTTACACTTGGCAACCCTACTGAGGAGAATAAAGCAGCATAATTGGTTCTTCCCCATGTACATGGTGTCCTCACATCATGACGTGATGTAGGTTAGGCCGAGAGAGAGTAACTGGTCCAAAGTCATCCAGTAAGTTTCATGGCTGGATGCAGATTTGGATGTGGCTCTTCTGTTTCCTAGTCAGCACTCTACTACCCACTAAATCACACTAGCTCTAAAACTGGTACCTCGATGTTCAGACATGGTAAGGCTAGAATGCCATTTACGGAGGAGCAGGAGGAGGAGGAGCAGGGTGAGGCTTTGGCTAAGTACTCATGTTTGTGGGCCTTCCAGAGCATCTGGTTGGCCACTTTGGGAAAGGGAATACTGGAGCATATGGCTCATTGGTTCAATCAAAAATCAGATTGATTGTCCGAGGCCATCTAAAGCAGGGATCCCTGACTTTTTTGAGGCTACGAGCACTCTCTTTTCGGAAGTCTAACCCAGCGTGGTGGGTGCAGACACAGAATGGCTGCCGTAAAATGGCTGCTGCAGGAGGTAGAGCCACCTACAAAATGGTTGCCTCAGCTTACCTTTAGTCACACAATGAAGATCCTTGTGGTTTGGGGGCAGCTGCTGCAAAAGTGATGTTTTGAAGGAATCCGTACAGCCAATCAAAAGCCTTGATGGGCAAGGGCCCCCACCTGCACAGCCAATCAAAAGCCTTGATGGGCAAGAGCCCCCACCTGGCCCCACCCACTTTCCAAAACCACCTGGCAGGCACCAGAAAAGGTGTTGGTGGGCATCATGGCAGTCACACTGGGGACCCTTAACCTAGAGTTCCTTTGCATGCACATGGTCCTTTATATTTCAGAAGATGGAGCTGATCCGCATGTGCAAGGAAGGTCTCAAGTTCAGGATCTTCTCTTGAAATGAAGGGTGACGCCATTATGGGCAGGGAACATGTTCACAATGGACCTCGGCTTCCTGGAAGAAATTGCCAGATGTGAACAATACATTCAAGTGAAGCCCATTGGTCAGGCCATTTTATTAGTTGACAATGACAGCTGCCTAGGGTCTGAAAAATACAGGTGCTTTGAAGAGGTGGTGGAGGTGGGGGGGGGGAGGTCATCCTTCAGTGGTACATTTGCTTTCACATCTAACCTGGAAGCATGCAATTTGTTTCATTTATGGTGCTGCATAAGAAATGATCCTCTGAGTCTCCGGTGCTCAAAGGCAAATACAGTAATCATCTGCATGACTTGATTCCTTATTCCAGTAATATGAAAATTGTCAATTATGGATGAATTATGGGTGCCAGCGATACCTGTAATTTGGTTCTGTAGTTTTGTAAACATATGCAGCTGCATTTAATTGCATTTCGATAGTCATGTAATTCATTAACACACACCTGCAATCATCTCTGGTACAGTGCTTAATGAATTTCTGCAAAGCTGGCTCGCATTCGCCATTCTTTTCTTATTGATGATTCTCACAAGTGTTAGCATTTAATCAAAAACCGTGTGCGTCTGCCTGAATGACGGCGGTTAGAAAGAAAGGAAGGGGAGGCAAAGAGAGGCAAATAATTCCCTCAAGATTCCCGCAACCTGACTGTTCTCGTCTCGAATTCCTGGAGATGCCTGCTAAATAATTAATTTAAATAATTGCTTTGCTGTGTAGAGGACTTTGGGAATGTTATGATGGCTGAGCGGAATCGTTAGAAAACCAATTCCAAAGATATTGGATACTAAATCCCTGGCTCTGTCTTTGTTGTGCTTAAATCATCGTTGTTCTGTTCCTCAGTTACCTTACACATGCCACTCTGCACACAAGCGTATGCAGTAATATAAAACAAGTGCCTCTGAGCATAGATAGAGTGCATTCACTTGACAGAGGAAGTTTCTATGCTAATCAATTGTTGTTTTGGACTAGGATGTGGGAAACTCAGGTTCAAATCCCCACTCTGCCATGGAAGCTTGCTTGGGTCACCTTTGGGCCAGACACACTGTCAGTCTAACCTACCTCACAGGGTTGTTGTGAAGATAATATGGAGGAGAGGAGAATGATGTAAGCCCATTTGAGTCCCTGTTGGGGAGAAAGGCAGGGTATAAATGAAGTAATTGTTGTTGTTTAGTTGCACAGTCGAGTCCAACTCTTCGCAACCCCATGGAACCACATTATGCCAGGCCCTCCTGTCTTCCGCTGTCCTCCGGAGTTTGCTTAATTTCATGTTTGTTGCCGCGATAACACTGCTCATCCTTTGCCATCCCTTTCTTCTTTGACCTTCAATCTTTCCCAGCATCAGGGTCTTCTCCAATGAGTGCTCCCTTCTCATTTGGTGGCCAAAGTATTTGAGCTTCAGCTTCAGTATCTGGCCTTCCAGGGAACAGTCAGGGTTGATTTCTTTTAGGACTGACTGATTCAATCTCCTGGCAGTCCAAGGAGCTCTCCAGAGTCTTCTCCAGCACCATAATTCGAAAGCATCTATTCTTCGGTGTTCGGCCTTCTGTATGGTCCAACTCTTCTGTATGGTCCAACTCTCACAGCCATACATTACTACTGGAAATACCATTGCTTTGACCATACAGACTTCTGTTGGCAGAGTGATGTCTCTACTTTTTATTATGCTGTCTAGGTTTGCCATAGTTTTCCTTCCAAGGAGCAGGCATCTTTTAATTTCATGGCTGCAGTCACTGTCTGCAGTGATCTTGGATCCCAGGAATGTGAAATCTGTCACTGCTTCCATGACTTCTCCTTCTAGTTGTCAAGGAGTGATGGGGCTGGATGCCATGATCTTAGCTTTCTTGATGTTGAGTTTCAAGTTGACTTTTGGGCACTCCTCTTTCACTCTGAACAAGAGGCTCTTTAGGTCCTCTTCATTTCTGCCATTAGAGTGATATCGTCTGCATATCTGAGGTTGTTGGTTTCCCCCCCAGCAATCTTAATTCTGGTTTGTGATTAATCCAGGCCAGCATTTTGCATGATGTACTTTGTGTATAAATTAAATAAGCAGGGTGACAATATACATCCTTACCGTACTCCTTTTCCTATGCTAAACCAATCAGTGGTTCCATATCTGGTTCTATTGCTTCTTGACCCTTATACAGGTTTCTCAGGAGACATGTGAGGTAGTCTGGTACTCCCATCTCTTTAACGACTTCTCACAGTTTGTTGTGATCCACACAATCAAAGGCTTTAGCATAGTCAATGAAGCAGAAGATGTTTTTCTGGTACTCCCTTGCTTTCTCCATAATGCACCATATGCTGGCAATTTGGTCTCTAGTTCCTCTACCTGTTTGAAACCCAGCTTGCAATTCTGGCAGTCCATGTACTGCTGAAGCCTAGCTTGTAGGATCTTGAACATGACCTTGCTAGTGTGTGAAATGAGTGCAGTTGTGCAATAGTTTGAACATTCCTTGGCATTGCCTTTCTTTGGGATTGGAATGTAAACTGACCTTTTCCAATCCTATGGCCACTGTTGCATTTTCCAAATTTGCTGGCATATTAAGTGCAACAGTTTAACAGCATCATCTTTTAAGATTCTGAATAGCTCAGCTGGGATACCATCACCTCCGCTAGCTTTGTTGTTAGTAATGCTTTCTAAGGCTCATTTGACTTCACATTCCAGGATGTCTGGCTTGAGGTCAGTGATCACACTGTCATGGTTGTCAAGGGCACTGAGGTCTTTCTTGTATAGTTCTTCTGTGCAGGGGTCACTTCATGCAAAATGCTCCAGCAGAAAATAGCCCAGGAGGCGGGCACATGCAACAAGCCCCACCTCCTGCTCCCTGCAGCCCTCAGTCAGAGCAAGAAGCAGCCAGGTAAGTTGCAGAGCCCCCCCCCAGTCCAAAACAGTCCAGTGGCACCTTTATTCAGGTACAAGTAGGGCTGCCAAGTGGGGACAGGGGACGGGTAAACCCCCGCCCTATTTGGGGGTTGGAGGTACTGGGTGCATCCTGACAGTGCCAAAGAGATTTGAGATTTCTTTGATATTTAAAGAAAGGAGATAATTTGTTAGCCTTTCAAAGTAGTTTCTGTAATATGGGCTGCGTTTGAAATGTCTCTGAAGAAAAAACTGCTTTAGAGTACCACACTAAGGCCAAAATGTTGCCTTTGGATTATTATTTTTTTTGGCCGCCGTCACAGCTGACTTATAGTGACCCTGTTAGGGATTTTCAAGGCAAGAGACTTCAGAAGTGGGTTGCCATCGCCTGCCTCTGTGTTACAACCCTGGTATTCCTTGGAGGTCTCTCATCCAAATACTTGCCAAGGCTGACCTTGCTTAGCTTTTAAGATATTTTGAGAGTGGGCTACCCTGTGCTATCCAGGTCAGGGCACCTAAGAATACAGCTGCAAATATATACTCAAATATTATGGAAGCTCTGTGGAATCCTTGTTTCTGAGAGGGGGGAAAATAGGTAGGGAAGGGGGACTAGTGATATTCTGTCATGATGTTGTAGCATTATTTGCTCGAACTAGAAAGAGATACAGTTCTAGTGACAGCTTCATGGCCACCATGTAACAAAGCCCTCTTTCTGGAGGGGAAAATATGAGAGGTAAATTGCCCCAGTGATACAATATTAACCAACATGGGGATCCTCTGTTGTAATTCTACATGCACCTAATGCTGGGACAGGAGTGATTTGTTTTCAGATGGAGAACCTTGCCAAGTTAGAATTGCTTCTATTATATTCACTTACAGTGTGGTTTCAGTGTCGAACAGAGGCATGGTACCTTCTGTTTTTTAAATAACCCGAGTTTCTGTATAGCTATTGGGAGGATGAAGTTTCAGAATCAGAAAAGGAAGTACTTCTTCATCCAAAGAGTGATTAACATGTGGAATTCACTGCCACAGGAGGTGGTGGTGGCTACAGGCATGGATGGCTTCAAGAGGGAACTGGATAAACATATGGAACAGGGGACCATCAGTGGCTATTAGCCACATGGTATAGATAGGAACTCTCAGGCTGGGGCAAGTAATGCTCTGTATTCTTGGTGCTGGGGGGGGCAACAGTGGGAGGGCTTCTAGTGTCCTGACCAAACTGGTGGACCTCCTGATGGCACCTGGTATTTTTGGCCACTGTGTGACAGAGTGTTGGATTGGATGGGCCATTGGCCTGATCCAACATTGGCTTCTCTTATATTCTCATATAGTGTACAATATGCACAAACCTTCTTTTAATTTCTGTATTCTGGTTATGTGTGTTTCGATGACTTCAATTACAAGAACATCAGGCTGGGAAATCAGTTGCTGGGTCTGAATGTAATGGCCTAGGACCTGCAGTTGTGCCTTGTTATTACGAGTACTTTGCCTGTCTTTGTTTCATTTTGAATGTTTAGCCTTTTGGACAAGTTGATTGCAACGTCCGCTTCTGTTCTGCTCAGGCTGGAGACATCCTTCTTGTTTGCACACTGTTAGGCAGTTGTGGACAGGAGGAGGCGTGTTTGTCTTCCATCCAAATCTGGGAAACAGCAATGTGTAGTGCTGAATGAGCTACTGAAAAACCCCCCCCCCCCCCATTCATTGAACAGAAAAGTGAGATGTCTACAATGAACAAGTCACTTACTAGGCATTCAAAATGAACCAAGTAAAAATCAAAACAGATAAGTATCTTCAAACACCTTCATGCTCCTTCATGGCAGCTATAGAAGACAGGTACAGGGATTCCAGAAACCAGTTAATGCCAACCTGCCCTTCAAGCCGGCAGAGGAGGCTCTTCTCACCTTTTTGGTGTTCTTCAAAATCTGGCACTGCCTCCCTTGAAAGCCCCGGGGAGTCTTAAAAACAACAGCAACTGTGTGTTGGGCTGTGTTGGTTATTGGGCTTTTGTATTTCTGTTATTATTGGCCCCGGTCACACGGGAGGCTTTGATCTGTGAGAGGGATGGATCGGGGTGCATCAAGGCGATCACACACCGACATCTGGGAAGCGGTGCGCACCCGTCCCTGATCCGTCTCTTCTGGACGAAGATGCGGATTAAAAAAAAACCCTACAAATCACTACTACTTACCTGAAAATCCACAGCAGGGGCGGCCATGTGATCGCCGGCGCGCCCGTCTCTGGCAGCATGTGAGGCCCCCGCCAAACTGCGCAGGCGTACACATGCGCAGCGGGCTCGCCTTGCTCACCGATCTGTGGCTTCCCCCTGGCATCTGATCATGCCGCGCAGGGCTCTTTTTGTAGCAGGTACTCATTTGCATATTAAGTGACACACCCCTAATGTAGCCAATCCTCCAAGAGCTTACAGTAGCGCCTGTAAGAAGAGCTCTGTAAGCTCTTGGAGGATTGGCTACATTAGGGGTGTGTGGCCTAATATGCAAAGGAGCTCCTGCTACAAAAAGAGCCCTGCGCGGGGAGCAACTGCGCAGCGGCTCGGGGGATCTGTTGGATCCCGCCGCCGTACTTCTCTTTTGATGCGGCTCAAAAAAGCCGCACTTCAGCCGCACCTTTCCCCCCATTGTGACCGGGGCCATTGTTATGGATACCACTGGGTACCAGTTTGTGAGCCACTTCATGGGAAAGGGATATAAATATTTTAAATTCATTTAAATTCATTTTGGGATTGATTCTCCCTCTGCTATTTTGACTCCCAAAGTGAAGGAATCATCTTTAATTTTTTCCCTCCCTGAGTTAAAGGTACCGGGGAGCACAGAAAAAAAGGATCAGAAAGAGTCATCACCTAAAAATGTGAGTTCCCCATGAGAAGCTCACTTGTTCAGAGAAGGATGCTTTCTCCTCCTTTCCAGTTTGATCTCTCTATTGTATCTCTTTTGTTCGGACATCTTTCATGCAAAACTCTCTCTTGAAATGGACTTGGCCTCTGTTGCCTGTTAGTCTGTTGCAGCAAAAACAATCCAGAATCTTGTGGCACTTTTTGTTATCAAGAAGAAGAAGAAGAAGAGAAGAAGAGATTGGATTTATACCCCGCCCTTCACTACCCAAACGTGTCTCAGAGCGGCTTACAAACTCCTTTCCCTTCCCCTCCCCACAACAGACACCCTGTGAGGTAGGTGGGGCTGAGAGACCTCTTGACAGAACTGCTCTTTTTCAAGAACAGCTGTGCCACAGTTATGGCTTGCCCAAGGTCATCCACCCAGGTGCAAGTGGAGGAGTGGGGAATCAAACCCGGTTCTCCCAGATTAGAGTCCGCACACTTAACCACTACACCAAATCAAGATGTTATTCTAGCAAAGAGGGCTGTAGTTCATGAGAGCTTGTGCTGGAATAAAATTCTGCTAAGCCTGTGGCACTTCTGGAATTTTGACAAAGGTTAATGAGCACCACCTCAAAATGGCTACCATGGAAGGGAAGGACCAGTTGCTAAGTAAATGTCGTTCCATTGGGCTGTCACAAAATGGATACTGTTGGAGGCAGGATCAGCCTTTGGTTCCGCTGTTTGGCTTCAACTTCCAAGATTTTGTTACACAGCCACAGAGAGAAAGTCTGTGTCTATGGTAGAGATGTCTGAGATATATCTGCCTGGGGCAAGCTCAGCATTTTGCTGCTAGATTGTCCCATCTGAGAGTTCAGTATTGTTCTGGAGATTTGCTGAATATCTGCCAATAGCTCACAAGCACCAGCCATTCATTGTCTTGATTTAGGATGATCTCGGAGAATCACAAGACCAGAGTAACCACAATTCTGGTTACCTCATTGTGAGATGGCATTTTATTTTGTTTCCTCCAAGGTTGTCTGACTTAAGACAGAAAACACCTGGCCCACTGAATACTCCCGGGCCCAGTGTCTAGGTTCTTGGCTCCACCCCTGCCACCAACCTTGTGCCTTTATTTTCTTCTGTGAAATGCTGGAAGGTCTGAAAATGCTGCGAGGTGGTTGCAAAATAGCTAACCACTTTGAGGCTATCCTGACCTTTTCCAGCATGCTCTCCTATCATTTTGTTTGTCAACTGAAAGCCACTGTTGTTCAGTATGTTGTTCAGTCTCTAATCTGCATTTCTGAGCAAAGTGATTAGGACACCAGTAGTGGATCAACTCCAGGTCTTCTTAGATATCTCGTCTGTTCTATACCCTTTTCTGTCTGGCATTAGGCCAGACCATGGGACAGAGATGGCTCTGCTAGCTTTAATTGAGGACTTCCATCTGAGTGTAGACTAAGACCATGCCTCTTTGTTGCTCTTATTGGGCTTATCTTCAGCCTTTGATACACAGTAGATAATACTTTCTTGTTGAGGCACTTGGATACAGAAATAGGTCTCAGGGGAGGCAAGCTGAACTAGGATAAATAATTCCTCACAGATCAGATTCAAAGGGTTGCTACTGGAAACCACCAGGGTGGGACCCTATCCTGTGAAGTTCCTTAGGGCACAATTTCTGTCCCTCATGTTTGTCAATCTCTATGACCTTAGGAGGAGTATTAGAAGCCACTGTGAATGCTGGGTCGGCAGGATCGCTAAGGCGTTACTGCTGGGGCAGGCTCCCTGATGGCTTTAAGCACCGTGCACCCGCTGCTGCATCTGACAGACAGCCACCTGTCAGGTGTAGGAGATGGGGGAGGGAGTGTGTTGGAAGCAAACTGAGAGGCTGAGCCAGCAGCATTCCTGCTCCTCACAGGCAGTTGTCCATTCCTGATTTCCTCAACTGTCATTAGCTCTCTGCAGTCTCCTATAACTGTTTTTTTCCCCCCAGAACACTGAGCTCTGCAGCTGATCAATCAGAGAGCAGGGGGTGCAAGGAGGCAGCAGCCTGGCAGCCACATAGGAAGCAATGGGGGAACACATTTTACCCCTTTTGACCCCCTTAGGGGTCGAATTTCTGAAAATTCCTTCTTAGTGAGCATCTATGTTATGGTAGGAGTGCTCTTCCCAAATTTCGTGTTTCTAGGTTGAGGGGTTTGGCCTGGGCGTTGATTTTATAGTGAGAGGGCTTTCTTTTATATATAGAAGATGAGGGGAAATGGTCAGGTAGGTATCAGGCTTAGGAATTAGGAAGTGAACAGGCAACAGGAATGAGGTAACTTTGTATAAATATAAACAAAACATAGTTTGTCACAAACAAGTAACTGTTTACTGTTTGTGGAAACACTGAGGAAAGAGATTTCTTGGCAGTTTCTACTTAAATACGTAAGCATAAACTTTTTTGTCCCAAAGACTCTTAAGTCGTTGAGGGTAGGAATATTCACACAAGTTCCAGTATCCTTTATCACTTGACAGGGATCACCCCCCTTTGCTAGGAACTATTTCCCTCAGGCTTGAATGGGGATCCTTTTTGATCCTCTCACTCCCTTAGCCTTCCTTCCCAGTCAACTGTTCTTTCTTAACTGCCACTCCCAACTGCCACTCTCAACTGTAGAATTCCATTTGAATCCCCTTTCAGTGAAAGTTCTCAGACCAGGTTAAAGCATTAACCATTTACTGTTTGCCATACATGTATTTTCAGAATATATGCATGAAGCTTACAAAAGACTTACCCAAACATGAAAAGGATGTTAAATTGCTTCTTTAGACAGCAAGAAGACTGAGGATGGCTCCTGTGGAAAATAGGTTGCCCTCCTGGCTTTTTACCCTGAGATTTAACTTCTTCCCCTTAAAAGCCTGAGGATAAAATCCTGCTGCAAGAAGAAAAGAAAGGAGAATCTAGATGCAATTACAGGTTGCCACCAAGGAGAACAGGGCCACACCTATATATTTCCAACTCTCTCCAAGATTGACTATCTGACTGTGGCAGCTCAGTACCCTGACTCCCTTCCCCTAATCCTGCCTCCATCTGGGTTTTGTAGCTTGAATAAAATGTATGAAAATGGACTACAAAACTATACTAGTGTCACAGATAACAGCCACAATTTGCTAAGATAGTCAGAAATCCATGAAAATGGTCTCAGTTTCTCTTCAGAATGGCATAGTATTTATTTCTTGTTATTTTCTTTTATTCTGCCCATTTTGATTGGCTGATTGTCCCCCCTTCAAGTTTCACTGCTTTTTATTTACTTCCGATTTCACCGCCACAGTTTTAAGAGTATATTGGGTTGCACTAAACCGCAAGCTGGTGTTTACATACCAAAAGGCTTCCCTTGTGCCAGAAGCCCTCACTAACTGATCTGATGCCGAGGTGAAGGGCACAACCTCCTTGTTTAAAAAATCAATACTACTTCCCATTGCTGTTAAGCAACTCTGTCTGAAGCTGTAATATCTAGTATATTACCCTCCTGTCACAGCCCACCTTTGAAATCACCAGAGCTTCGGATTTAATAGCTAACAAAAGTGGCAAAAATGCTGTGTCAGAAATAAAAGCTCACCTAAGTTATGAAACTTATGGTTTAGGGATGGACGGGTCTGCTGTTCCATAATTCTCCAATGTGTCACCTCTTCTCTGCATTCTGTTCAGCTTGTTTTCTGTCTGCCTTATATTTATCTTGCCCTTCCTTCAAAGAGCTCAGGGCAGCATACTTGTCTCTCCACACCTCCATTTTATCAATGCGATAACACTGTGTGGTGATACAACAAAGTGAGAGTCCAATGGCACCTTTAAGAGCAACAAATTTTTATTCAAGATGTGAGCTTTCATGTGCATGCAGGGGGGGGTTCTACCCGCCGCTGGCCAGATGGCCGGCGGGGGAAGCCCCACCCCCAACACCCACAGCTACCCATCTCTCTCCCTTTAAATGTGTGGAACCCGTGTTTCCTCCCAAGCCCAATCTCCGCAAGCTTGCAGGGAAACGCCAGCTTCGCTCTTAAAAAGGAAACACGGCTGCTTTTAAAGGGGAAACGCCGGCTCCTTTAAGTGCAGGAAACTGCCATTTCTGGAGATCCGGCGCACGGGCAGCGGGTGGCGGGGCGGCAGATGTCCCCAACGTGATGTCATCACGTTGGGGATGCCCCACCCCCTCCAGGAACGCCCCCAAAGTCCCCCGCTGGGGGCGGAAGATGGACTTGGCAACTCTATGCTTCGTGAGTGAGATGTGTTAGGCATAGGATTGCTGTGATGGACAGGAGGCTGTCCTGTCCCTGAAGGGAAAATCAGCCACTCAGCTCTTTCATCCCTGAGCCTATGGGAGTGCTGGTCTGGCATCCACTCATGGTGTTTTTTTTTTGGGGGGGAGGGGGGTTGAATGTTCAAGGGAAGCACAGCAGGAGTAAGTTCAGGTCTGCCTCAGGGAGAGTGCAGTGATAGCTTTTGGTCTGCCTCAGCAAGACAGCAGTTTGAAGGGTAGCTCTGCCTGGTAGTGTGATGGGGTGGTTTAACTCTACCTCTGGGAGATAAGAGTACCAAGTTTAGGCCTATCTCTGGTGATGGGCATGGAGCTGCGGTGGCTCAAGTGGTTAAGACGCTTTTCCATTGTCTACCCCATTCCCATTTCCTCCCCTCCCTCCAGTGGCTTCCCGCAATGCTTCCCCCCCCTACTCCACATTACTTTACATCATCAATTATATCATTTTCTTATGATTACAATCTTAAGATAACATCATTTGGCTTAATATTGCTCTAAACATATTAAATTTTGTTTCACATCCCAGTTCTTTTTCAGATATATTTTAAAGTCACTCCATTTTTCAAAAAACACGTCATCTTCTTTGTTATTCAACTTTTTCGTAATTTTATCCATTTCTGCCATGAACAGATGGTTTATTTCTATATGTTGAATTCCTAAGAAAAATAAAAAGTTTGTTTACCAAAAAAAAAAAAAAGGGGTTAAGACGCTGAACTGCAGGCTGTGGAAGGGCGGTAGTTCAGCAGCTCGAGACCCGGGGTGCTGCATGGCGGAGGGAGCTCCCATCTCTAGTTCCAGCTCCTGCCAACCTAGCAGTTCGAAAGCAAGACATTGCAAGTAGATAAATAGGGACCACTTCGGTGGGAAGGTAACAGCATTCTGTGCGCCTTGGTGTTTAGTCATGCCGGCCACATGACCACGGAAACGTCTTCGGACAGCGCTGGCTCTTCGGCTTTGAAACGGAGATGAGCACCGCAACCCTAGAGTCGGATTCGACTGGCTTTCGAGCAAGGGAACCTTTACCTTTACCTGGTGATGGGCAGACCTTGTACCTTTTAGTCTGACTCTTGGGAAAGGGTGTGGATGGAATCCTGTGCGTTTGAAAGGATCTAGCTTAGTGGCTAGTCATTAAAAGCCTGTTTGTGCCTGGAAGCATTACACAGAATTCAAACTACACTCTGAAGCCCTAACTAGCTAAAATGTATGTGCCTCAGCCAGGTTTCTCCTTTGACTATCTGGAGACCCGTGCTGCTGATCTATTTTTTAAAACCAACCTGTACATAAATAAATCTTCTGTTATGTGCATACATCTACTGCCTTAGTGATCTCTGTGTTCTTCTTGCTTGCCACAGCACCTCACAGCAATGAACCCAAAGCTTTTACTCTTGTTAGCCTAAGAGTCCTGTGACTGAGGTGAAGCTTTACAGTTTAAAACAAACCTGGTTCCCCCAAATCATAATAGCTGTGTGGTCCCCTTAATTGGTAGAAAAGACCTATCACAGTTGCCAGCTCTAGGTTGGGAAATTCCTGGAAATTTGGAGGTGGAGCCTGGGGTGGGTGGGGTTTTGGGGGACCTCACTGAAGTCTAATGCCATAGAGTCTGCTCTCCAAAACAGCCGTTTCCTCCAAGGGCAACTGGTCTCTGTAGTCTAATGATCAGTTGTGATTCTGGGAGATCTCCAGGCCCCACCTGGAGGTTGGCAACCCCAGTTAGGCAGGTAGAGTGTGCACGGTCCAAAGTCACATAGTGAGTTTTCATAGTTGAGTGGCCTTTTAAGTAAGGTCTCCCTAATTCAGCACTCTCACCATTTCACTACATTGTCTCCCAGTCTAGGTATGTTAGTTTGACCAATGCTAGTAGCTATCAGATCAAACTAGGATCTGAATCTGGATTCAGGGTAGACTACTAGGCCAAAATGGCTCTGGAAGGAAGGCCCCACTCCTGACCAAAGGAGAAAAAGCAGGCAGAAAATGAAGGCTACCAGATTGCAGTAGCTCATGTCTGTCTCACGCAGTGTGAGGGCTTTCAGTTTGAGCCTGCCCACCTTTCAAAACCAGCACCTGCCCACCTTGTGCAAGGTGGAGGCCACCAGTTTATGAGGACAGGGGCTGCTGGCTTGTAATGACAGCACTGGACCCAGCTTCCACTTACCTGGTTCAAGGCAGCTGGCAACCCCTGGAGCAAAAAGGTGTGTGGCCTGTCACATCTACATGATGCCAGCATGCTGATGTCACTTCCAGTAAAATGTGGAAGTGATGTTAGTTGACACTCAAGAATTTTCAAAAACATAGATTATGGTTTTACCATGGAGATTTTGAGGAATCCAGCATGTCTGTGATATCACTTCCAAAGTTTTACTGGAAGTAACATCAGCACACCTGTGTACTCCCCACCCCTTTTTTCTCACTAGCATTTCAGGTGCCAGTGGGCATGGTGAAGTTTTACCAGGATGTCTCCCACTATAGCAGGAGTTATGGCAAGTCCAGATGCAGGAGCTACCAGTTCACAGTGGTGGTAGCCAATGTTCCCTCTAAGCTCTGGAATCTTGTGAGCAAAAAGTCTACTTTCTGAGCTACTGGCATTGAAATTATGAGCGAGTGATTTGGCTACTACATAAATTAGTTTGCCCTGGAGCCATCCTTCCTGAGCTAAGACAAAAATGTGTTAGCCGGAGGCTAAAAAACTGTGAGCTAGCTCACACTAACTCAGCTTAGAGGGAACACTGGTGGTAGCTCATGTCTTCCCAGCTCTCATGCAAAGTGAGAGCTACCGGTTCACATGGACTCCACTGTCTCTCCTTGCTCGGAGCTGGGATGGCCAGGGATTTTCCTTGTGGCCTTAATGGCCAGTCCAACCCTTTATAGTTTCAAGTCCTCACTCAACCATGAAAATCATAGTATGACCTTGGGCCTGTCACTCTTTCACCTGTCGTACTTCACAGGATAGCTGTGATTGGCAAAACTGGGGAAGGGGGCGAGGTACATTGCCCTCAGCTCCTAGGAAGAAGGATGGGTTAAACATTATTCATATGTTAGTATGGACTAATGCAGTGCATTGAACATACACAGCTACCTTATCCAAGGCACACCACTGGTCCATCAAGTTCCATATTGTCTGGTCTGGCCATGGATATCCACTGTCTTCGCCATTTGATCAGGCCTACATAGTAGATAGCCTTTTTAAAAAAAAACTTGACATTTGCGGTTACTGGAACACATCTTGTTATAAGTTTTAATGGAAATGTTTGGAGCAAAAAATAGAAATGGCTTCAGAAGGGAGGATCCAGCCAAAGCCACAGTCTTATTGCTAGCAGAACAACACCTTGAAGTTTGAACAATGACCTTCAGCTTTTTGAAACTTAACTCAGGGCTTCAGTTCCACCATGCTGAGAAATCTGTGTGCTAATGCAAACGTCAGTTTGGTGTAGTTGTTAAGAGCAGTGGACTCTAATCTGGAGAACCGGACTTGATTCCCCCACTCCCCCACATGCAGCCAGCTAGTGTTGCCAAACCCCCCAGTTTCCCAGGGGTCCCTCGTTTTTTTTTGGGGGGGGGGTTCTACCCGCTGCCGGCCAGATGGCCGGCGGGGGAAGCCTCACCTCCAACACCCACAGCCACCCATCTCTCTCCCTTTAAGTGTGTGGAACCCGTGTTTCCTCCCAAGCCCGATCGCCGCAAGCTTGCAAGCTTGCAGGGAAATGCCAGCTTCGTGCTCTTAAAAGGGAAACGCGGCTGCTCTTAAAGGGGAAACGCTGGCTCCTTTAAGTGCAGGGAACTGCTGTTTCTGGAGATCCGGCGCACGGGCGGGGGGGGCGGCAGACGTCCCCAATGTGATGTCATCATGTTGGGGATGCCCCGCCCCCTCCAGGAATGCGCTCAAAGTCCCCCGCTGGGAGTGGAAGATGGACTTGGCAACCCTACAGCCAGCTGGGTGACCTTGAGTCAGTCACAGTTCTCTCAGAGTTCTTTCAGTCCCACTTACCTCACAGGGTGAGGAGAGGAAGGGAAGGCGATTGTAAGTCACTCTGAGACTCTGAGTGAAGGGCGGGTTATAAAGCCAGCCTCTTTTTCTTCTCCCACTTCCTCCATATCGCAAACCAAGCAACTACTACCCATGTAATGGTTATTTGGGACTTTATGCTCCCCAGCCAGCAAAGTCAAAAGGCTCCAGAGCTGTAGAGGTAAAAGATATCATAGCAACACGATCAGCTGCTCCCACAGAGATCCTAGCAATACCATGGCCTTCCACCAATCGCAGTGTTGCTCACCATCTCAGCCATTTATTTACTCATTTATTCCCGCTATTCTCCCCAGTGGAGACCCAAAGTGGCCTACGTCATCCTCCTCTTCTCCATTTTGCAACAGCCCCATGGCCTAGGTTAGGCTGGACTGAGAAGGTGCAGTTGGCCCAAAGTCAACCAGTGAGTTTCCATGGCAAAGTAGGGAGTCAAACCTGGGTTTCCCAGATCCTAACTTGACACTCTCTCTAACCACTGTATTACACTGGCTTCCATATGTCTGGAAGGCTCCAATTACAAAAAGGGAAAGAAGTCACAGCTGTTGTAAGTTATTCCGTCTGTGAATCCAATAATCTGCCTTTTAAACTCCAAGTTGTCCTCACAGACAATTCCTGGGGGGAAAGTTGATATATTTTATTAACTTCTAATACAAAATATTCACGTCATTCATTATAGAACACCAACCCTCTTCATTTAAGGGCTTAAGCTTGTAATAAATGCAGGTTTTTTTGTTGTTATTTGTTCTACTTTTATCAATTGTGTGCTGCATATTTATACTGACTGCTTATAAAATGACATACCTATTTTTCAGAAATTTCTTCTGAGGAAGAGTGTGAGTTTAGAAAGGACTGGCAACTGGATTTCTCATAATAAATTATTTACAGCACCTGCGGCTTTTCCCTTGTTGTGGTAGATTCCTGCTATTTATAGAAAGAGCCCTTTGTGTTTCTTCTGGAAGGTGCCAATTAACATGTGGTAATACTGCTGCAATCAACATGTAGCAGCCAAATCCACAACCACACTCTCTAAGAACCAGTCAGACCAATGGTTCATCTCATGGTGGCCAAGCCAGATGTCCCCAGATATGTATGTAAGCAGCACATGGAGGCCAGAGTCTCCTCTGTTGTAATCCTTTAACAGGTAGTATTCAGAGGTACCAAGCACAAGACTGGTGGTGGAAAGTGCTGTCAAGTCACAGTTGACTTATGGTGATCCCGTAAAGTTTTAAGGCAAGAGACGGGTTGCCATTGCCTGCTAGGGTTGCCAGGTCCTGTGCTCTTGCTGGCAGGGGGTGGGAAGGAGCTTTCCGAGAGTGGGGGGTGGGGCGATGTCCCTGACATGATGCAATCACGTGAACGTGACATCATCACGTGGGAACATAGCATGGTGACACTCTGGTATTTTGTGCAAAACTCTATGGTTACCATAGAGTTTTGCACAAAATACCAGAGCATTGCACATATCCATGGTGTGATAATGTCACTTCTGTGTGACGTCATCATGCTGGGCACATTGTGTTGGGTCATGGCAGTTGAAGGCGGGGCTTCCCCCCGCTGTCTGGTGGTGGTGAACAGGAGCCTGCAAAATCACAGAATCTCCCACTCCCACCTGGGGGCTGGCAACCCTATTGCCTGCCTCTGCATAGTGACCCTGGACTTCCTTGGTGGTCTCCCATTCATGTACTAATCAGGGCTGACCTTGCTTAGCTTCCAAAATCTGAAAAGACTGGGCTAGCCTGGGCTATCCATGTTAGGATTGAATCAAGGCTAGGGATGCTCAAACACCCACAGCTCACATCCTGTTTGCCAGTCATGAACAGGGAGCTGATTTTTCAATGATTAGTTTTACTGTTTGTCAACCCGTTCATGGCTGATGGTGTTGGCAGAGTTCAGGAAATAATCCAATCCTTGCTGTGGAGTTTGCTTTCAAAGAATTTACTGCAACAGGATTTTTGCAAAAAAGACAATAACTGACTGCAGGCCCCTAATACAACAGAGAGGCCCTCAGAGCAGAAGCACTAACACATACTAACACACTGCCGAGAGAGAAATAGCAAGAGGTAGGCTGAACTACAAGAGATAAATATTTCACAAACCCTAAACACTAGAGAATGCACCACAGCTCCCCCTAGGGTACAAGTGGACTAAACTACTCTTTCATCCGTATTCAGAGTAACTAGACTCTTAGCAGGCTGTTGCTTCTCCAACAGATGGCAAGTTGCTTCACTGTATTCCTTCCTAATCACACAGTATAGCATTACTGGCTTTTTGGGGATGTACATTTTCACACAGCCCAATTGAGTTCTACTAGCCTGGTTGGTTGCTGCTTATCCACACTGCTTAGCAGACAATTGTTTAAACAGACAATTAAAATCAATCTCCAATCATATAAATCTGTTAAAAATAGATGCTAGGTTTAAATAAAATACAACTCTTCAGTGTTGCTCTAAGTTGTCTGAAGCAAGGGCGTAGACTTTCCAGTTTTGGGGGAGGGGGGCCGGGCCGCACCAGAGGCACTGCTATGTTATGTCCTTAAAAGAACCAAGGCCCAGTGACATCATAGTGAGGAGCCAGTGACATCACAGGCCATTGTCACTATCTATGGAGGCGGAGCCATATGGGATTTAGGGATGGGCTCCCCAGAAACGTAGAGGGGCTGAAACTCTTGAGAACCCCCCTAGCCATGCCCCTGGGCTGGGCTAAACCCAGGGAAAGGTGGGAGTTGGCCAGTGGTTATAGTGGTATCTCAGCGGTCTCCTGCTGTGTCCTTTATTTAAATTCACTTTTAGAATAGTCACTTTAAGATCTGCAAATGTACATACCATGTACATAAGACAAACAAATGGTAACAAATTTGAAAGTAAAGAGGGCAACACAGAAAAGCCTGTAGGGGAACATTTTAAAAGTTTTCCTGGACATTCATTTACAGGAGTCTTGTTTCTGCCTTATTCATAAGGGTGACTTTGTACTGAAATTTACTAAATTATGGCATTATAGATGCCTTCATTTGGTAAATGCATGGCTGAAGTCTCTGAGCCAGAATACCAAACAGTTGCTGTGCACTTAGGGTTGCCAAGTCTATTTACCTTGGTGGTGGGGGAGCCTCGCCGAACTCCGGGAGCCGTAGGTGGACGTGCACGCCAGCATGTCACCGGAAGTGATGCGTGACATCGACCATAGAGTTTTCCCTCCGACTATCGGGGCCACGCCCCCAACGTGATCGATGTGGTTGCGTCACCTCTGGTGACGCAGCCACGCTGCACTTCAGAGGGCGGAGTTCCCCCCGGGGCCCGATTCTGCGGCAGCGGAAATCGGGCCTCCAAAGCAGGGGTTTACCCGCCACCCGCCCCCACTTGGCAGCCCTATGTGCACTCGGTTTTTTAGCAATATACAGCGTTCAGAGTAGCAGCAATCTTCTCACTTCAAACTCATATCCTACAAGTGAGTACAAGTCTCAGAGCACTGAGGCTACTCCCAGGGGCTGTCCTGTCATTCTACTCTGTGACCAGTGTTTCCTCTAAGCTGAGTTAGTGTGAGCTAGCTCACAGTTTTTTAGCCTCTGGCTCACACATTTTTGTCTTAGCTCAGGAAGGACGGCTCCAGAGCAAACTAATTTATGCAGTAGCCAAATCACCTGCTCACAACTTTAATTCCAGTAGCTCACAAAGTAGAATTTTTGCTCACAAGACTCCACAGCTTAGAGGGAGCATTGTCTGTGACCAGTCATTCCAGTCCCACAGCACAGATTTTATTGCTAAGGATCATCATTCCACTCTGGGGACTGTCATTCCAGTACCAGAGCACAGATTATCTTCTTAGGGACCATAATTCCACTCTGGGGGCTGTCAATCTAGTCACAGAGCACAGATTCTATTCCTAGGGACTGTTTTTCCACTCTGGGGGCTGTCATTCCAGTCCCAGAGTAGCCTATCTGGGCCCAAAGACCTTAATGGAAAAACTATTCCACATTTTCTTTGCAACTTTTTTTGTGCTACAATGTATTTCAGTGGAGCACATGCAAGTCAACTGGCATTCCTGGCTCCCATTATCTCCAATGGGCCTTCAAGCCTCTCCCATTGTTTCCAATGGGCAATCCTGTCATTCCTTTTTGTACATCCCAGTTAGTTGTCCCTTTGAAACTGTACCACACCATCATTTTAAGTAACAGCAAAATGAAGAGCATGAACATGTACAGAGTGCACATTTCTTACCAATGTTCTTTCAGGGCTGCATACAGGGCAAAAGGAAATTTTAAAAGGCCTCTGATCTGTATGCCCCCCCCCAAAAAAATCTTGTTCATGCAGATGGGCTTACCATTTAAAAATGAAATGGAAATTGAAATAAGAACTTAAGAGTGGTTGAAGCAGCCCCCCCACTACCATGAAAACCCCCCAACTGTTCTCAATCAAGCATATATAGACCCAAGTAAAATAAAATGTACACTTTCCCCCAAAATGTAAATTGGAGCCCAACAAGTATGTTGGGCCCAACAGAGGCTTTGCAGTCTGACTGTTGCTACATTGAAAGTGGGTGGAGACAGCCAGGGTTAAAGACTATACTTTCTTTTCCGACAGACACCAAACATATTCAAGGACTGATATGTTCTGGATATCAGAAACCTTAGTTATTAACCTAGAGCATGCAAAGATACAACCAAAAACCAGATGGATCCAGCCACAAGACTCCTTCTCTTCCTGCTGCAAGGAATGTTACCAAATCTCTTTCCCCACTCAGCTTTTCCTGTCTCCAGAGATCTGTCTTCCTAAAGACTCTCTAGCACACAGGTGTCAAACTCATTTGTTACGAGAGCTGGATCTGACATAAATGTCACTTTGTTGGGCCAGGCCATGTGTGCCATAAAATGTAACACAAGGTACCGGAGATATAAACTTTAGAAAGATGATTTCAGATGCTGAATGGCAATAGCCAGCTTGATCGGATTGGGTGTGATATGCAGAGGGGTAGTAGCAGTAGAGATATCAGGACTGGTAATGAGACAGGAAACCTAGGTCTCAATTTGGCACAAAAGGATTCAGTCCAGGAGGATGCAAAGTCTGAAGAAGTGAGCAGTGACTCATAAAAGCACATACCCTACCACAATTTTGTTAGTCTTTAAAGGTGCTACTGGCCTCTTACTTTTTCTACTGTTATTATAAACCACAACATTCAAAAACCAGTGGGAGAACATTTTAACCTTCCAGGACATTCAGTTGCTGACCTAAGAGTAGCAGTTCTCTTACAAAGGAAATTCAAAGGGAGATTAGAAAAAGACACTGCTGAATGGGAACTGATAATGAAGCTCAAGACAATGCAAACTCCTGGACTGAATTGAGACCTAGGTTGTTTCTCTCATTAACAATGCCTGCTATTGTCATTTGGCATCTGAAATCACTTCACTTCCTAGATATAAGACTCCCATTCTAGCTGAATCTGAAGAAGTGAGCAGGTACTCATGAAAGCCCCTACCCTGACAGAAACTTTGTTACTCTTTAAGGTGCTGCTGAACTCTTGCTCCCTTTCACTAATAAGGAATGCAAGCTGTACTGTTAGGTTTCTTCCCCTCCCCCATCTGTTAGAAAAAGGGGATCCATCTCTCTCTCTCTCTGGCATGCCCTCTTTAGCTTACCCCCCCCCCCCCCACTC
>NW_015159729.1:288499-301646 GCF_001447785.1 Gekko japonicus | reverse complement strand
CTTTCCCTCCCCAGAGAAGGAGGGGGAGGAGCCCTCAGCCAATCAAAGGAAGGCTTTCTTTCTCTCTTCTCCCAAGCAGGAAATAGGAGAGGCTGGGGAAGGAGCTGCGATGCCGGAAGGAGGAAGCAGCACAGAGCAAGCTGTTCTCAGGCCCAGCTGGATTGCAGGAAAGTTTTGAACTCAGTATTGGCTGGCACTGGTTCCCCCGGGGAAGGCTCAGTCCCCCGTGGAAAAAATTTGGGAGGGCAGCCCCCGAGCCCCCCCCCCATAGTTTACACCTATGAATATGTGCTGTTAAGTCACAATCGAGTTACGTTGACTCTGCTAAGGGGCTTTCAAGACAAATGAGAAGCAGAGGTGGTTTTCCATTGCCTACTGCTGCAGAGTCTTCCTTAATGGTCTGCCATCCAAGTACCAACTTTGCTTAACTTCTGAAGACTGACGAGAACAGGCTATACCGTACTACTTTCCCTCCCTATAGTACATTGACAATGCATTATCCAATAATGTGTGAAAGCAGCTTGGGTCGCATCATCTTTTAAAGTCATCTAAGCTATGGGCCATCACTGCATTTTGTGGCAGAGAGTTCTGTAAGTTATGTCTTGTATGGAAAAGTATTTCATTCTGTGTTTCTCCAGTTTGCTTTCCATCAACTTTACTGGGTCTTCCCAAGTTCTAGGATTATAGGAGAGACAAAAAAATTCTCTGTATCTGATATCCCCACCCTGTGCATATTTTTATGCACCTTGAATGGGCCTATCATGCTCCCATGCTTTCCGTGTTCTCCAGTACTTGCCCAGACTCCCCCAATCATATGCTCTCCTATGACTCTATCTCTGTCAGTTCTAGATCAAAGCTCCTGCTTCTAAAAACTATGTCACACCACCATGCCTAATCGGATGTATCTTGTGCTCTTCAACTAATCAGTGACAGTTTCACTGTAACCAGTGGTCTGCTGATGAGACTGATCAAGCCGTCTTTTTTCATTTGGTAAAAAACAATAAGTAGTAACATCCCACAGAGTGGATTTGGCTCATGGTCCCTCCTGTGGGAAAAAAAGGCAGACTTTTGTTCATTTAACGCTGTACAAAACTGAGCTTGTACCAAAATCCTTCTTCTTCTTTTTTTTTTTTAAAAATATGCATTGCAAATTGATGTGCATTTCATTCACATCACTATGGATTCTTATCTGGCTCTTAGATGCTCTTTGCCATTGTCTGAAGTGTGAGAAGAAAAGAGCTATTTAAACAGAGAGCAAGCCCACCTTCCTAATGGTGGCTGACGTGTTCTTGCTTCCCTCCACCACTCCCACCGAAGACCGCTGAACTGTGTGACTTCTAGTTTTATATTGGTATTTATCCCGATTGACAACTTTAGCCCTCAAGGATGCTCCAAGCTCTAAAGACTCCTTGTGGAAACTGCTGTGGTGGCAAAGTAGTTGGCATGCAGTTGTCTGAGAGCTTGCAAGGGGAAGAAGTTGAAGCATCGTCCAGCTCCTGTCATTAAAAATTAACACTGTGTAGCAAGCAATAAAATCCTGAAAGGTTTGGCTTTTAGGGGAAAAAAGAAGGTTGAAAATGCCCTCCACCGACCAACTGGCATGAGAATGGAGGGACATACCACCAGTGAGATTTTGCAGGACATTTCTACAGTGGCTCTCTGGATCTTAAGTGGAACACGCATGATGGGTCAGGCTGACACCACATGGATCTTACTTGGACAGGATCCAGAAGAGGCAGTCTGTGCATTTGGCTTTGCAATTATTATTGAAACATTTACCGTGCAATCCTAAGCAGAGATATTCCTTTCAAAGTCCATATCCATCACAGTTCAGCACTTCCATACAGCCCCACTGGGAAGTATTAATCAACACAGAAATCATGATGACCCTTGGGCCCATTTAATTATATGTCATATCTTGTCGGAAGCGAAGCCGGCTCAGTCCTGCGTAGTACTTGGATGGATGATCACCAAGGAAGTCCAGTGTTGGTGTGCAGAGGCAGGTAATGGCAAACCACTTCTGACCAATGTTCCCTCTAAGCTTCTATTTTGTGAGCTACTGGCATTAAAGTTGTGAGCGAGCAATTTGGCTACTGCATAAATTAGTTTGCTCTGGAGCCATCCTTCCTGAGCTAGGACAACAATTTGTGAGCTGGAGGCTAAAAAACTGTGAGCTAGCTCACACTAACTCAGCTTAGAGGGAACACTGCTTCTGACTATCTCTTGCCTTGAGAACCCTACAGGAGCATCATAAGTCAGTTGTGATTTGATGACACTTTCCACCAATAGAAAAAAATGTATATGCCGCCTTTTCAAGTGCTCAAGGTCATTTGCTGAGCGACAACTTCATCATGTAACAAGGCAGAGTGAGGCAGACTAAAGGGCATGCCGGAAAGGTTACTCATCATACAAATATAACTGAGTGATAATCAATACAACAGCATCAGCAACCCACCCAAACCCCCTGAAACTAAAAGCCATTGCAAAGCAGCAGGTTGGATCAGGACAGCCTTTTCATTCAATTAAACCTAATTTCCGTCCTTAATATAACCCCCATCGCACAGGGACATCCCATGATCCCCAGGATAGTATGTTTGGTGGCCAAAGGGAACCCTTCCCTCCCCTCGTCTCCACTGGAAAAACTGTTTGGATCCAACCAACCCAGTCTTTGAGAGGCCATTCCATAAAACCAGTGCAGTGGTTGAGGCAGGGTTGCCAACTCCCAGCTGGGAAATGCCTGGAGATCTGGGGGTGAAGCCTGGGGAGGACAGGGTTTGAGGAAGGGAGGGACCTCAGATCTCCAGATCCCACCTGGAGGCTGGCAACCCTATGCCCAGTGCCTTGCAAAGGGCAGATAATGCCATCTAAGGAAATGGGATGGTCAGAACAGAAAGCTGGAGCAAATGAGATTGAGTGTGCATTTGTGTATCAACCATAATCAAATTAAAACATTGACTCCAGTTAAAAGCAGCAAGCTTCATGTTTCTGAAGAAACAGAGGATGGTGAAATAGAGCTTGATGTAATGCAATTTTGTAATGTTATATCACAGTAGCAAGCTACATATTTATTAGCTTAATGTATATATAGTTTGGGGGGCTGGGAGGTATGTGCTCTCATATTGTAGGTCATCGGGTGGGGTAGAAGGCTCTCCCCTAGCCTACATTGTAGGCTCTGATAGACCTAAATAGTTTTCTGGGCTCCAATATATACTTTATCAGTTAATCAACTGTATTATTACTTTAAAACAAGAAGACAGAAGATGCTAGAGTTTAGGAAGTTAATAATTATCATGTATGTTTCAATGCATAAGTAAATGATCATTTTGAAAAAAGGAAAAAAGAACACTGCTTATGTAGAGAGATATAAATATAAGGAGATATAAGTTGAATTGATGTAATTTAGCTTAAGCACTAGATGATGTTATATACAATTTATGTACCTTTTTGTTGGTTGTGAGTAATATAGTTATTCAATTAATTTTTTTTGGGGGGGAAACATAATCAACTTAAAACATTATACTAACCCCAAACTGTTTAGAAGATGGTAGCTGACACAGCAAGGATAATTAAAACCATCCATTATTAAGAACTTCCAAAAGAAAGATTTCGAACATCAGTCTGGTTAAAAAAATTCTATATCTGGTGTACAAAAGGTGTTAAAAGTGGATGCCAGGCAACAGTCTGGGAAGAACATTCCATAATTAGGGTGCCCCAGCTGAGAAATCCTCAAGCCCGGTGGAAAGAGACGTACTTAATGCATAAAGTCAGTGTTCTGTAGAAGTTCACCTGATAATGATTTTAACTGAACTAGCAGGCTCATACAGAAGAAGGTGAACCTTCAGATTTTCTGGTTTCAGGCTGACTGCACTTGCAAATGAGGCTGGGAAAAGACTGGAATCCAGTGAACACTGTATCTGAATCACATTAGTACCCTTCCCTTCCCATCGTACCAGAATGTCAGGGCAGTGTACGTAGATGTTTTCTCCCCACCGATGAATATTTTTTTTAATGTAGAAAAATTAGATCCGGGTCAGAGGACAACACAACAGATGGTGGAGGTCAGGAAAATAGGTCCTACAAGGACACATTGAAGGAATTGGGTATGTTCAGCCTAAAGAACTGAAGGTTTTCATGCTTTTCAGATATCTTAAGGGCTGTCACATGGACAAGGACAAAGGCTTCTTCTCTGCTTCTTCAGAGGGCAAGGCTAGGTTTTAATGGGTCTAAGCTATAGCAGGGCTGAGTTCAGCTGAACATCAGAAGAACCTTTCTAACAATAAGATTTGTTCAGCAACGGAACCCATTCCCCAGGGCAGGATCTCCCTCTCTAGAGCTCTTCAGGCAGTGGCTGGACAGCCATCAGTTGGGAATTCTTTAGCTCTAGGTTTCCTGCATAAAGCAGGGGGAAGGATGATGGCCTATAAGGCATTCCCCAGCTCTGTGACTCTCTTTTTGCACCATTGTCTTTCTTCCTTGAACGATTTTTCTTGTAAGTATATTTTTGCTTTTTTTACATTATTTTGCATCAGTTGACTACACATTCCTTATGAATAGTATAAAAATGGTTGGGACGCATCGAATGGCACATGGACTTACGATTATAGCCTTCTAAATGTTTGAGGCATGCTTATACAGCACTCTTGAAAGTACGCTGCTTTTCTTTGTGGAATGAGAACAACAATGTCACTTTGAGAGAGATCCACAGGGTTTTAGAGCCATTTTCCCATTCCCCAAGTTAATTACTAACATAATCTCTAGATAATCTTTTTTTCATGTCTGCGGAAAAGCAGTTGTCATTGAATTTCAGAGGACGCTTGGTCCGTTTTGGACCACAGCCACTGAATACGCTTCCTCACACCGCAGTCTTCTGCCAGTGATTGAAACCTCTGCTGAGCACTTTTAAAGGGAAGGCCTCTGGAGGCACAGCTGCGTTGGAGCTTCCTCCCTGCTGCCTCCAGTCAAGAGTTCAAAACTGCACTCTCCAGTTGCTTTCAGCACGACTCCCTTGTATTGTACTTCTGACTTTCTCTGTTAGTATCTGAGGACTTTCAAACTGTGGTAAGAAAGGCTTGGCTCAAGACAGTTATTTTGCTAGGTTGAGAGCCTTACTAAAAGAAGCATCCACAGGGCGGTTTTATCCTGCCATACACAAGACCAGCAGCTGCCAAAAAGCCCACCTCAACTCTGGCAGGAAATGTAATCCAAGCTTAACAAAATCCCTTGAAAACAGGACAAAAATTCTATTTGAAATCAGAACTATCCAGCTAGCAGGCTTCACTGATGATGCCCAATTTGTGGATAGGGTAGTACTCTCTGGGTTGGATCCAAACTAAATTTTACCCTGATGAAAGGTAGTTCCATCAGTAGAACAGAACTTTCCCTCCTATCTCCCCCTCACTGAAGCTCACTGATCTCACCCAAATGCTGCCCCTAGGGGACAGGGGACCCTCAAGAACAGCGAGGGGGCAAATTGGGGGTCTGCAGCTGAAACGGGGGAAGTGGCGGAAATTAACCCCGTCTTTCTGACACTAAATTGTTCAGGGTGGTGAAAACCAGGGAGGATTGTGAGGCGCTCCAAAGGGATCTGTCGAGGATGGGCGAGTGGGCGTCAGCGTGGCAGATGGGGTTCAATGTGGCCAAGTGCAAAGTGATGCACATTGGGGCCAAAAATCCCAACTATAAATACACGTTGATGGGGTCTGAACTGGTAGAGACTGACCAAGCGAGAGATCTTGGAGTCATAGTAGATAACTCACTGAAAATGTCGAGACAGTGTATGACTGCAATAAAAAAGGCCAACACCGTGCTGGGAATTATCAGGAAGGGAACTGAAAACAAATCAGCCAGTATCATAATGCCCCTATATAAATCAATGGTGCGACCTCATTTGGAATACTGTGTGCAATTCTGGTCACCACACCTCAGAAAGGATATTGTAGCATTGGAAAAAGTGCAGAAAAGGGCAACTTGAATGATAAAAGGGTTGGAACACTTCCCCTATGAAGAAAGATTAAAGCACTTGGGTCTCTTTAGCCTTGAGAAACGATGACTGAGGGGTGACATAATAGAGGTTTACAAGATTATGCATGGGATAGAGCAGGTAGAGAAAGAAGGACTTTTCTCCCTTTCTCACAATACAAGAACTTGTGGGCACTCAATGAAATTGCTGAGCAGTCGAGTTAGAACGGATAAAAGGAAGTACTTCTTCACTCAAAGAGTGATTAACACATGGAATTCATTGCCACAGGAGATGGTGGTGGCTTCAAGCATGGACGGCTTCAAGAGGGAATTGGATAAACATATGGAGCAGAGGTCCCTCAGTAGCTATTAACCACAAGGTATAGATAGGAACTCTTGGTCTGGTGATGCTCTGTATTCTTGGTGCTTGGGGGGGGGGGCAACAGTGGGAGGGCTTCTAGTGTCCTTGACCTCCTGATGGCACCTGATATTTTTGGCCACTGTGTGACAGAGTGTTGGACTGGATGGGCTATTGGCCTGATCCAACATTGGCTTCTTTTATATTCTTATGTTCTGTTAGAAAATTCAGTCTGGATCCACTCTGTTTGTTTGTATATGGATGAAGATACCCAAATGTTAGGCTTGCTGGCCCCCAGGTCTGGGGCTTCTCTTAACCACAGACCAACTGGCCGGAGGGGGAAACCCCTACCGATGTCCCCGACATAACGACGTAACCCAGAAGTGATGTCATCACATTGGGGATAATGTGCGGCGACGCTCTGGTATTTGGGCAAACTCTTTGGTTTGAGGGCAAAAAACCCAGAGTTTTACCCAAATACCAGAGTGTCCCCGCACAATGTCCGTGATGTGATGATGTCACTTTTGGATGATATCATCACAGCAACATTCCCGCCCAACCCTGGAATGCCCCCCAAATCCTCCTGCCAGAGCAACTAGGGGACCTGGCAACCCTACCAAATATGAAATTCACATGTAGTACATCCATTTTGAAGTGTGTATTTAGAAATAACCAATTTCTTGTCTAGCATGCACACAAGTTGTAGTCAAGGAACAACTGGCAACAAATTTAGGGGTTCACCTTGCCTGAGGCTTGAGCTCAAGTCCCCTCTTCTGTTTTGCCAAGTAAAGGCTAAGCTCCATATTTGCTTCTCCCTCTCCTTTTGCACTCACCATCAAGGGGATCAACATGCTTAGCTGAGCACTCTGGTTCATCTCCATTTCTAAGGCATGGGCTGGATTTAATGTGACCCTTCCCAACTTGTTTCTCCACTTTCCTCCAGTTCCCCTCATAGCCTCTGTTCCTGTACAGTATGCAGACTCAAAAATTATTCTTCTAGGGTGTAAACTTTGGCACTAATCCTGGGGTCTAAGGCATTTTACTTCCTGTATGCATGACATATCTGCGGACAGGGCCCATATGTATTAAGAAGATGTACAAGTGGGTGCTCTGGCTGTCTCCTACTCATGACCAGTGTATTGGCCCTGCTGTGCAAGTGGCTATTTAAGCATTGTCCCATGCCTGTGCAAGTTCATTGCACATGGGCATTGCATACCCATGCCCCTCTGTTTCTTAAATATGAGGTGTATAAAGTGCTAATGATTCCTACAGATACAGACACATCAAAGTCAAGGGGATACTCATGTATTTTGTACTCATGTATCTACACCAGCATACAATACATAACTTAAGAGGCAACCCTGAGCGTATGAGAGGTTGGTGGAGTTTTAGCATTGGCTTAGTTCTGTCATGTGAATCAGAAGCTGATGTCATACACTGGTCAAGTTCCAGGGAAACCTGGGATTTTCAATTGATCCCTTGAAAATGCACTGTTGATAGGAAAAGGTTGACTTCACCAGCAAAGAAGCAACATTATGCCAGACTTGTGTTGGTCTTAATAGAACCAGGTCTGAGAGGCTGGGATATATATTCGCATGCCTTCACACCTTCCTGTGAAAAAATATCCCCCTGTGGTATTACCGTATGAGCCCTGAATTGGACGGCCTTAGGTAAGCTGACCTCATCAGATCTTGACAGCTAAGCAGGATGAGTCCTGGTTAGTACTTGGATGGGAGACCACCAGGGTTGCTACTCAGAGGCAGGCAATAGCAAACCTCCTCAGTTAGTCCCTTGCCTTGAAAACCTTAGCTGTGACTTGATGGCACTTTCCTCCACCACCATTACCATACAAAAACTGGCCTGAAGCTGGGTAAGGTCTATAGGGCCTGGGCATTCAGATCTGGATCTGAACTGGAGCAGTACTGAAGACTCTTGAAGGGGTCATCACTTTCAGTGCTGCACATAAGGGGAGGAAGGAGTGCACAGACTCTAAAGTAAAATAAGTTCATACTTGTCACAAACAAACTAGAGTCCAAATAGAACTACCTGGTACATGTTTAAAGAGGGACAGGATTGTGTCCACTGATCCAGTTGAGCCCTACTGTGAAACTTATAATGGTTTGCATTATTTGGGTTGCCCTGTTATGCAAATCTTTCTTTAGGTTTGGTTTGACTTGATCACTAAGCATTGGTGCTTATAATGGACAATCTGTGCAGTGGAATGATCACATTAACTTGACTGAAGTTTACTCTTGGAACGTCTGTGTTTCGTGCCTACTTACATGGAGGGAGGCAGCTGCAAAACCCATTTGCCAAGTTTCACAGAACTGAACAACAGCAGTTTCGTTGGGTGTTCTTGGAAAGAAAGCTGAACTTTGAGGAATGAGATGCTGATGTTGCTGTGTTGGCTGTCTGTCTGCTGTCTCCTGCACCTTGAACATACCTACTCAGGATTTGGCCACTATCAATACAGCCAAGGTGATGTCTTGGCTTTTTATTTTATATAAGTCTGCCCTTGAAGGCTCCTTGGAAATTGCAGATGGCACAAAATGAGCAACACACCTATTGATGGGAATGTGCTAAACTACCAAACCTATGTTAGAGAGATATTTTAGGGGCTACTTGTTGTTTTCATCTCAAAGTGATGGCTTTGAACTCTGAAGTCTTAAACTGTTTGAGGTGAGTGTATCTTAAAGGTGCTGTCTTCTCTATAAATCTCCTGCTTCCTGAGATAATTTAATAAGGCTTTGCAGCATGGTCCTCCTTTGGAGGAGAGTGTTTTTGATGGCGGCCCTATGAACTTGATTCTGAAGGCCTTGCCAAGATCGTTCCCTCATTGCTTTTACAGAAGGCCATGAAAACATTTTTTTCCCCACCTGAAGGTTTTGTGAACTGTGGTGAGTGGTATTCCAGTCAGACTCTGGTGATTGTAATCTACAGTGTGTGTGCTTGAGCATTTCATTTGTCCTTCGGCCTGTTTCTTTTCTTTATTATTTTGAATATGTGTATACCGTATTTCATTTGGTACTAGATTCCAGCGTCACTTACAACAAAATATTAAAAACAGCAAAACAAAGCAGTGTAGTGATTCATTGGACTACAGCGTGGGAGACCCAGGCTCAAATCCCCACTCTGCCATGGAAGATCATTGGGTGACCTTGGGCCAGTCAGGCTCTCAGGCTCTGTTACCTCACAGTTTTGTTTCGGGGGGGGGGGCTTGTGTGTGTGTCTGTGTCTGTGTGTCTGTGTGCAAGGTTTAAATAGAGGACAAGAGAATGATGTAAGCTGCGTTGGGCCCCCATTGGGGAGAAAGGTGAAGTGTAAATGAAGTAAATAAATAAATAGACTGTAAAACAGCAGGTAAACCATTAATGTTAATTGAGTCCCAGTGGGCTGAGCAGATAAAAATGAACACCTCTAGTGACCTAGGTACCTGACGAATGTGCCCGAGGAAGGCGCCCTTTGTCTGGCTGCCAGTACAGGAAAGGCCTTGTGCCCAGTACAATGGTTACGCAGCATATCTCTGAAAATGGAGGCACCTAAATTAGGTCTTCCACAGAAGATATTAACACATGGACAGGTTCACATGCGAGATGGTTGTCCTTCAAGTACCCTGGTCCCAAACCACTTTGGGTTTTATGGCCCTCTTTCAGCAACCTAAGTTGCACTTAGAAACAAATTGGTAACCACTGCATATCTTCAAATACTGGTCCACTCTGCAGATCCCAGTTAATAACCTGACTGGATTTATCTCATATTGTTACATCTTGTTTATTTATTTGTTCTTTAGCCTGCCCTCCCCCGCAAGCAGGCTCAGGGCAGGTTACAACATGGTTAAAACATACAACATAATTAAAATATGATACAACCTTAAAATCTATAAAAAAGTATTAATTAACCAATAACTAACCAATTAAGTAACTGTCACACGAGTCACTTGACCCTCCCTTCACTGTTGCTGGAGCCCGAGCTCAGAAGAGACTCAGGCACCGTGCGTTTCAACCCGCGGGGGCAGCCAGGGCCTCAGATATCCAAGTGTGGGGGGGGTTATGTCACCACACCCAACCCTGCACTCCTCCTGAGTCGCTTATCTTCCTTCTCTCTGGGCTTGGCTACGCACACCTCAGGCAATCCTCCCCAGCCCCTTCTGGCTGCCCTGCTTTTATTCCATTCTCCACTCCCTCGGCCCTCCCCCAAGCCTGTCCCCAACCCTCCATGTGCTGCCCTGTCCCCATACTTAAGAGAAGAAAGAAGCCGCTACTGCAGACGAATCTACCGTCCACCGTCGAATTCAAAGGAAGAAAGATCCTGCTGTTAGGTGCCTAGTTAAGAAAAAAATACCCTCCCCTCACCATTGTACCCTAGCTTAGATAAATTGTGTATGTGTCTGTAAAACCGCTCTGAGCCATATGGATAGGGCGGTATATAAATCGCAAATGTAAATGTAAATATGCCAGGCCTCAGGCTGGCCCTGGGCAGAGGTCATTTCGGGGGGAACGCGGGGGAACACAGTTCCCCCGGGTGAGGTACGGGGGAGCGGGGCACATGACGAAGCCCCGCCCCCTGCTTTCGGCCGCCCCGCTTCCAGCCCTCATTCAGCCAGGAGGAGGCAGGAGAAGAGGGAGGGTAAGTTGCTTCCTCCCTGCCTCTCCCCACCCCTGCCTGCCTGGGGCCAGGGAGGGCCGGCCTTATGACACACTTCCGGTGATGTCAGGGGGTGTGGCATATGCTAATGAGTTATGCTAATGAGTTCCCCTAGCTCTTTTTCTACGAAATGACCCCTGGCCCTGGGTGTCACTTCCGGGGCGGGGCAGAGCGTGGGCGCTCCTCTGGGTCAGGGCCGTGGTGCTCGCTGTCATGGATGTGCCCTCGCACTGGGCCTGTGGCCCGGTGCAGCCGCCTTTGTTCCCAGCAATGCCTCCTCCCCAGCCCCAACAGTGCTGGCTCTGGAACGGGGCTGCCTGGCCTACTGGAGGGCACTCGTGTTCGAGCTGGGTCTCCGTGGCAGCGTCTTCCTGGCCTTTTCCATCCTCCAGGTGGGTGTGGAACATGGCCGGGGGGGGGGGTCACTGGGTGCCGGGGGTGGTTGGTGGTGGCGGAGGTGCCACGGAAGGCCCACCAGTGGGACAGTAACCAACAATCAATGTTGTTTCTTTAGTAAAGGTAAAGGTTCCCTTGCTCGAAAGCCAGTTGAATCCAACTCTAGGGTTGCGGTGCTCATCTCCGTTGCAAAGCCGAAGAGCCAGCGCTGTCCGAAGACGTTTCCGTGGCCATGTGGCCGGCATGACTAAGCACCAAGGCGCACGGAACGCTGTTACCTTCCCACTGAAGTGGTACCAATTTATCTACTTGCAATTTCTTGCTTTTGAACTGCTAGGTTGGTTCTTTAGTATTCTTTTAATTTTATAATAGGATGGAATAGGCTATAGCTCGGTGCTAGGACCTTGTTTACCAAGAATCCCAATTTCATTTCCTAGTATCTCCTGTGAAAGGATCCCAGAGGTATGTTTTGGGGAACAGTTTCTCTTCCCAAGACCCTGGAATGGTGCTGCTGGTCTAAGAAGATAGTACTGAACTAGATGGGTCGATGCTCTGATCTTGTATAAGGCAGCTTTGTGTATTCAGATTCTGTATCTGGCTTCCCTGAGTCCTCTAGTTTGAACAGAAGGACAGAGTGTACATTTTTCAACCCCATTTTTTAGAGTAGCCAAGCTGTATATTTGTAAGTAAACATATATATATTTTTAATAGACAACTGGAGTTCCTATTGGTACGTTTTCAGAAATAATTGAACCTGTCAAGGATAACTGTAACTTTGCACCACTTAGGGAAAGGGGAGTCGAAAACAAATATCCTTTGAGATTTAAAGGGCTCTCCCCCCCCCCAGTTCTGTTTTATTCTTTCTTTCCCTGTGAAGAGACAGTTGCTGCATCCCCTTCAACATTTCACAGTTGGAAATAGGGAAGCATTTGTAAGCCCCTCTTCGCACTGCAGCGATCGCTGCCTGAGCCTTCCCCTCTCCATTATGCATTGCTGAAGGCTCTATTCTGTCATCTGCTGTATCCGTTTATTTCATAGTATCCTCCTATCCTCTGTTGATTTAAAAGCCAAGACAAGGTCTAGGATACTAAGGTGCCATTTTGTCAGTACCGCAGCAGCTCCTCCAGCTAGTGTCGCCAACCTCTAGGTGGCGCCATGAGATCTCCCAGCATTACAACTTATCTCTGGACTACAGAGATCAGTTCTCTTGAAGAAAATGGCTGCTTTGGAGGGTGAACTCTATGGCATTATACCCGGCGAAGTCTCTCCCTCCCCAAATCCTGCCCTCCCTAGACTCCACCCCCCAGGAATTCCCCAACCTGAAGCTGGCAACCCTACCTCCAATGGAACCACTTTTCTGTCTACGAGAGAGGAGGGATTTTTCCCGGTGGTAAACTTCATTGGCAAATCTATGCTGCAGAGGGAGGAGGGAGGTGGGGGATGGCCTTAGTCGAGCACAGCCTTGCTCACACTGCTTAGGTTCCAGGCCAGTGCATTTTAATTTTGTTTATAAGTATATTAAGCAGGAATTGCCTGATAATATGGTGTTATCACTGTTCCAAATGTCCCTCAGCATCACGAGTGTGCGATTTGGCAGACTCTGCACTGCCCGCTGCCGTGGTGTTGCTTTGCATACTCATAAACGCCTGTGTGATTTGGAGAGGTAACTTCTCTAGAGAAGATGAAGTAGGTCAGCAGAAGTAATTAACAAAACTTTTGGAAAGCATCCCCGAAAAGCAAAAACAGGGACAGGGACTTACCGGTGCAGGGGACAACAAAATAGGAACAGAT
>NW_015159729.1:151949-288449 GCF_001447785.1 Gekko japonicus | reverse complement strand
AAGGCACTCGCTTGGTTTCAACTCCTTTTCTCAGTTTTCTGAATAGGGTGTCTTGCATAATTTGAAGGGAACATGTCAATGCAAGATAACCACTGTAATCCTTGCAGTAGTAGCCTGTGCAGATGACAGTTCTGCATGTTGACTCAGTGCACAGGGATGGAGAATGGGCAGGAACATGTGGGCCCTGTCACACATCCAAGGTTGCCAACCTCCAGGTGGTGGCTGGAGATCTCCTGCTATTACAATTAAGTGCCAGGTGACACAGAGATCAGTTCACCTGGAGAAAATGGCTGCTTTGGAAGGTGAACTTTATAGCATTATATTCCATTGAAGTCCCTCCTCTACCCAAAACCTTCTCTCCCCGGGCTCCTCCCCCAGCATCTCCAGGTATTTCCCAACCCGGAGCTGGCAACCCTACAGCCACCTCTGCAATTGCTCACTCATCTGTACGAGTAAATATGTGGAGGAAGTGCTTGTGCTTACATCCCCTTTCCATGATCAACAAAATTCAGAAAGCACTGTTGCTGATCACAGAGGGGGCATATGAGCTCATGTTCATATTTCACAGACAACTTGGCGATTGTTCAGGGGTGGGTGGGCATGGCCAGCACACTTATGCCAGTTCACCCTTGCTGTACCGTGAGTCAGTGTGTGGACAGGATGTCTGCCTAGGCCTGCTGCAATCTGCTAAACATGTAGGACAGAATGCATCATTTAGCCCTGCCTTCTTTAAATCTAATGAATTCTAATGAATTTTGATCTCAGTCCTAGGAATGAGATACTTAGCAGAACACTACCCAGGGTCTGTGTTAGCAGGAGGGTTGTGGGTGAGGATGCATGGAGGCATGATACCAGCTGCAATACCATGTCACTGTCAGTAAAACACTGAGAGTGACTTGGTAGCTCTAGGAATTTCCAGAAACTCTATGGGTTTTATGGGTTTACCATAGAGTTTTCAGTGATTTGTAGAGCTACGGTATGTCACTGCAGATTTTTTTAAAAATCTCCCACTGCCACTCTGCTGAGCCATCACGTGAACCAATGTGGTTTGGCTGCTGAGCTGCTAGGCTAGGTCCTAGGGACTGTGTTTTGAGATTCCTAATAATGTAGTGTTTCTTTTGGTGGCTTTGAACACATTGGTTTCTGCACATTAGTATCTTTCAAGTTCAGTTCTTGCAAGAGCTCTCAGAAAAACATCATTAAGGTTGTGAATGGCACCATCATCGCTTTTCCTTACCGAAAAGACAGCGGCAACAGGATATTTTTCAGACCTCAGACAGTCTGCTCTCCAGCGTTCTTTAAAGATGCATTTATGGTCCATGTGGTGCATAGGTTTGCCTGTTCCTTCTACAGACTGTCGCGTCAGTTACACAATGCAGGCATTTTAATACTGTCTCTGCAGCTCTGTAGGTCTGAGTTAGCATTCTAGAGGACTCGGTAAATACACGTGCTCTGAGCTGCAGGCCTTAGTTTCACAGAAGGTACATTTGCAGACCAATTTCAGGAGCAAACGTTGCTTTGGTCATTTGGAAAGAACATGTTAATTGCACTGAACCTGTGGTGTCACTTGTTCCGCACTCTCGCAATGACAGCCTAATGCATGTGTGATGCTTTAACGAGCCTTACCATCAGCAAGGCCGTGAATTAGCATGTTCCACTTCTGCAGTATATTAATTACTGTAAATATGCAAAGGTATGCAATCAGAAAAGCAAGTGGGTGTTTCTAATTAGGATTGAATGGTAGCATATTTGATCAAAGTAGGACACAGTGTACTCCTGAGCAGTGCAGCTACTTTGACTAATTAGTCAGCAAGGTTTGGCTGTTTTTTTAATGGTCGATTCCACCTTTATAAAATTGGCTAATCGGCTTAAAAAATACACAAAGATTTGACACAGAGCCATATAGTACGGCACAGGATTCTTTGGTTCCCCCCCCCCCCCGCTCTTGGTGGAATGATACACTGACAGCAAGGGCATTTACATAGAGAGCTTGGTTGTGGGAGCGTACCCCTCTGTACCAGTCCCTCTATGAGATTGAGAAATGAGGCAGGGCAGAGCAGGCCACAAAGAGGAGGATTTGTATAATCCCTACTAACTGGGCCAATCCAGAAAGGAAACGGAACAGGGTGGATTGGAATTTCTGGCTTTCCCAGATCCAACCACTAATAGATGCAGGGGACTTGAGTGTACTGCTGACTTCTTCCTCTTGCCTTCCAGCCTCTTAGCCTGTAAATAAGTAGATGCTGCAGGGAACCTTGTGTGTATATGTGTGTACACAGCCTTCCTCTGATCAGATCCTCAGAAACTTCAGGATATATGTAAGCTGTGTGCTTGGACCAACTCTGACTTGTCAGGCTAGGCTCTCTTTACATAGAAGGAGGACCTCCAGTTAGGGTTAGTAATCAGCAATCCTCAGGAAGGGGGGGCAGGAACAGTTGTGTCGGTGCATAATGTGACTTCTGATGAAAACCAGAAGTGATGTTATTAAGTCGGAGAGAGGACATTCTAAAATTCAGTCCAAACTTTATGGTTAAATCACCCCAACCCACCCCCCAATGTTCCCTCTAAGCTGAGTTAGTGTGAGCTAGCTCACTGCTTTTTAGCCTCCGGCTCACACATTTTTGTCTTCGCTCAGGAGGGATGGCTCCAGAGCAAACTAACTTATGCAGTAGCCAAATCGCTGGCTCACAACTTTAATGCCGGCAGCTCACAAAGTAGAGTTTTTGCTCACAAGACTCCATAGCTTAGAGGGAACATTGCCCCTACCCCCATTTTTCTCACAGTAGCCTGGGAAGTACCAGCAAGAACCAGCAATAAGTGCTTAGAAGTTCTCCCACAACTTTACCTCCAGTCATGATCTGTGGCCAGATGGGGTGGGGGCATGGCTTGGTGGCAGAGCATCTGCTTGACATGCAGAAGGTCCCAAGTTCAATCCCCAGCAACTCTAGCTAAAAAAAGATTGGGTAATTAGTGTTGTGGATGTCCTTTACCTGAGACCCTGGATAGCCACTGCCAGTCTGGGTTGACAGTGCTGACTTCAGTGGACCAATGGACAGATTCACTACAACACGGGTTCAGGTGCTCATGTTTGCATGTCCACTCATGCCATGGCTCCATATAGATTTAATTTAAATGTGGACATCAAGCACATCTGAGCTCTGGGAGACTTCTGAGGCTTATCTGCATATGAAAATACCTTTATACCTTACCATCTATGCATATAAACAATAGGGTGGCTCATGTCCTACACCTCTGGAACCATTCTTAAAAGATGTTAAACTTGTATGTGTGTCTCCCCCCCCCCCTTTCTGTTTTTTGGCTTTGTAAATTCCACATTTTCTTTATTGGGTACATGTGTTCAGAACAAAATATTCAATGGGCTGCATATCCAGGTCTGGTGCCTAATGACAAGGCTGCTTTAATACAACAGTTTGGCAAACCCTGTACAAGAATTCATAGGGCTAGCCTGATCTTGGTAGATTCCAGAAGCTAAGCGGAATCAGCCCTGCATAGTGGTTAAATGGGAGACCTCCAAGGAATATCAGGGTCGCTATGTGGAGGCAGACAATGGCAAACCACCTCTGAGCATCTCTTGCCTTGAAAAACATACAGAGTCGCCATGAGTCAGCTGTGACTTGACAGCATACACACACACACACACGCATGCAAGAATTCACACAGTCTCTTTACCATTTCTCAGGCTTCGCTATTCTTATTTTAAAATTTTCCTGGCCACCTTTGCCATGTTGAAAGCAGCTCAAAAATATTGATAAACACTACGAATAAGACAATGGATAATAGCAGTCGAAAACACATAGAACCGGAGATGCTGCATTAGAACTCCATGTACTAAAAAAACCCAACTGCTAGAGGTGTGATGGGAAATACAGTTTGAGAACTTAGTTAAGGAATCAGTGGTAAAATAGCAAATGGCAAAAGCCTATTTTTAAAAGATCAAATCAGATGTTGGGGAGGGGTGGCTGCATGACACTCATCCTGTATCAAGATGGAGAAGTCATGCCGTGATTGGCTGCCTTTACAAGCGCATGACTCTCTGTAGGTAGAGTTGCCAACCTCCAGGTGGCACCTGGAAATCTCCCACTATTACAATTAATCTCCAAATGACCAAGACCAGTTCCCCTGGAGGAAATGGCTGCTTTGGAGGGCCGACTCTATGGCATTATACCCTGCTGAGGTCCCTCTCCTACTCAAACCCCTCTGTCCCCAGACTTAACCCGTAAAATCTCCAGGTATTTCCCAACTCAGAGCTGGCAACCCTATCTGTAGTATAAGAAGCAGTTTATGGAGGAAAGGCTGTCAAAGCTGCTACTGCACAGATGAAAAAGGTGCTTTAGATGGTACTCATTTTGAACTTCATATATCAAGGGGACTCACTGAGGGGTTCAACTTGTATATAGATGAGCTGCTTGACCACAGTAACTTCAAATGCTGGTCATGTTCTCAGCATCTCTTCTTAGCAAACATGTGGGCCACAAAAGAATCACTTCAGTCACTGCCCAAATGGTTCATTCTTCACTAGGCATTGCCCACTTGGACTGCTGAAGGGTACACAGTGGTGATAACGCATGCTGTTATCAACTCAAAGACAAGAGCATACATCTCCTAAAGACAACAATTGTTCATGCGCTGACAAGAGTTTACATAGAAGGACATATAAGGGGAAGGGGCCAGATGGATGAACACAAACTTATTGAGGTTTCCAGGAATCAATCCCCAGGCATCTATATAATTCATAGCAGAGCAGTGGAAGCCCCTTTCCTGGAACCTTCAATTACTTGCGTCTTTCTTTACTTGTAAGGTTCATTAAATTGAAGAAAACATGGAATCTAAGTTATCAGAGCTCCTAAGGGGTCTATTAAAAGGGGGAAAATGAAGTTTCTCATTTGTATTATTGCTTTTGGAAACAGGCATAGCTGAACATATAATGTACACTTGGTGAATTGATTGACATCTTCTGCAATGGATGAAATAAATGAAACAGAACAACATGGATTTTTAAGAGAACCATAATGATTTCTGCAAGGCACAGAGCAGCTTACTCCTTTTAATTTTAATTCTCCACAGACATTCTTCCAATAATATTAGAATTGGGGTGGCTATTTATCAGCCTGAAATGCAGCTTTTTCAGGTTTCTAGTCCAATGATTATGACTGCACTTTTCCATCCCTGTTCAGTAATTTTTATTTTTATCATGCTACAAATAATAATTTTTATTGTACTAGGTGATCCAAAAGTCACACCCATAGCGCAGATTACAGCCAATAGAAGCATTTTTCAGTTCACTGTGTACCTGAAGGTGGACTATGTCTTGACAGCTTGATACTGATCAGATCTTATTTACTACTTCTGTAGATCTATGGTTATGACACATTCAACACATGTAACAGAATGAAGTGAAATGGAGAAGGGCTGTGGATCAGTGGAACAAGCTTTGCTTTGTGCGCAGAAGGTCCCAGGTTCAATCCCTGGCATCTCCAGTTAAAAGGACCAGGCTGTAGGTTATGTGAAAGACCTCACCTGAAACCCTGGAGGGCCATTGCCAGTCTGAGTAGACAGTACTGACTTTGATTGACCAATGGTCTGATTCAGTATAAGGCAGCTTCATGTGTATATTCATGTGTGTCCTTACAAGAGCAATGTTCAAGCTTAGAGGGAGCATTGGTCAAAACCCAGGTGCCATTAGGAGGTCCACCAGAGGGGCCAGAACTCCAGAAGTCCTCCCACTGTTGCCCCCCAAGCACCAAGAATACAGAGCATCACTGTTCCAGACATAGTGTTGTGTGACTAATAGCCCCTGATGGACCTCTGCTCCATATGTTTATCCAATCCCTTCTTGAAGCTGTCTATGCTTGTCACCTCCAGCACATCCTGTTGCAGTGAATTCCATGTGTGAAGAAGCTGAATTTTCCTTTTTCTTTTCTTGTGTGTGTGTTCTCATGAAATTTTTCACTTTGCTCATCCTCATTAGGCACATTGAGAATTCTACTATGAATACAATTGCCAAATAAGCATATCCTGACCTGACTACCTCAGTTGCATGTTAGGTGATGAGCTCCAAATCAGGTTGCCTTCATGGTTTTTTTCATCATTTGTCTTGAGCTCCCCACTAAACAACTTCGCAAACAAAATTACTTGGCACACTGCTCAAGGCAAATGTCAACAACAACAACAACAACATTGACACAGTCTGATCAGGAGCTTGCCTCATTTGTAATCGAGGAAGTTCATTCAAAATAAATTCACTTGGCAAGGAAAGTGCTACAGGGCCAAGTCATGTCTTGTTACATTTTCTCAATTACAAGAGAAGAGTCATGTATCCCCTGAGATCATGGTCAGGTCATTAAGATGACCTACTTATCAAACATGGAATTGCTTGTGCATTGCAGATACATACTTCGCACATACACAGTTGTATGTACCCTTTCAGTGATTGACACTGGGCATGTTTCATTGCCTGCTGTTTGCATCTGTTCAGTCATGGCACTGATCACAAGTTTTGCTACCTTCCCAGGCAGATATTGAAGGCACACAGGACCAACTAAGTAGTAAGTCTCAACTATAAATCTCAAATTGATTCTTTTCCTTTTAAACCATTGGCAGTGGCAGCTAACTGGCGAGATGGCTGCTGCAAGAAAGCAGTCTGATCATGTGAGAAAGCAATATAATTACACAAAGAAATAAAATAAAATTCATTCAGACACATCGGAAAAGTTCAGAAAAACATTGGCTTCCCCATGGTGACCAGTGAGAAGGACAGAAATTGAACGTGTGGGTATTCAACCGTAACTAATTTTAATTGCTGCCAGAACCATTCTTAATTTTGCTATTTTCCTCCTTTCATATCTATTTATTTAGTACATTTTTATATTGCCAAAGAGCTCAAGGCAGCATATGGCCCAAGGTAACCCAGTGAGTTTCAAGGTGAAAAAGGATACTAATCTGCCCCAGGTGTGGTCGAACTGACTCCTTTATACATCATTTTCTACTGTGATACTATATGACATTCTTATGCCATTTATGCAACTTATTTTTAGGGAAGAAAGATGGTTGCAGTTTTGTCCTGCCCATATCAGAAGTTGGAAGTTTGGAAAAAAACAACATGGCTTCTAGATTTGGGTAGGATCTTCATTCCCTGGAGAGACAAAGCCAAGTGACCAGCCGGTGATCTCTTAGGCCATTCCAACCCACAATTTGGGACTAGGCATGCTAGTTAAGATTTCATCTGTGCTAGTTCCGTCAGACTCCCCACTTTAATTTTGACCTGGCAGTCCTTTTGTTCCTGACCATATTTGTGAGTTTGTCAGATGTGTCAAATGTATTGCTCCTGAGGGGACATTGCTGCAATATTATACACACATTTTCCAGTACTTGCAGCACTGAACAAAAATATACCTGGATTGGAACTACAGCAGTATTTGAATACATGGATCTCAGATAAATGAACAAAGGTTGCAAAGAAATATACCAAGGAAATTACTTCTGTTATATGGCACATATTTTGGGAATGGGGAAAAAATCTGTCAAGAAGGCAATATATCAGCAATTACAACTGAAAATAGAACCTTTCTAACCTCACCCAACTCTAGTGATCCATATAGCACCTTCCTTTTCCATCACTCAGTTTAATGGGGCTGTTTTTAAAGAAATGTTTTATGGAGAATGATTTTTTTAAGCCAATTATTTGTGACCACTGTAACATAGCCAATGGCACTCATATCCTAGCACTCCTTCACCAGGAACTCTGCAATGCTGGAATATTGATTCCTTTAGATTTTCAAACAATTCATCCTTCTGAATTGAAATATTCTGAAAGAATGTGTGGGGAGAAGGGGTCATCTCTTCCACTTTGCTTGGGAACCATTAGTTTTGAAAAAGGAATTTTTCTTTGCTTGTCAAATGAAAATGTTTGGAACTGAGTGCGTGAATATTAGCTTTCATAAAATGAGCAAGTGGACTTTTTATGATAGATTGGAGATCTTCAGCACTTTTGTTTGACCTTAACTTTGATTTGTTCATATGCACCCAAGGAAGGAAATAGTGTGTTAAGGAGATTTATGGGGCTCTGTATTGACACTTTTCAGAGAGCAGTTCACGTGGGCCTATCAAAGTGGGTAGCGGCTAATAGAACTTAGTTGGAGATGAATTCCAGAACTCCATTACACTGTGGCTCTGTAAAAAGCTGTCTTATTTTGTCTCCAAACACAATTTCAATATTTACTTCAAAGGAATGGAGAGCATTGGCAATTTATAATGGTAGTAGAAATAAGAGGAAAGCAATCGGGTTGCTTCTACTACCCCTTTCAAAGGGAAAGTTAGATGGAGTTTGGCAAAGAAGGATATAGAAGTCTGAGACTTTTCAGTTTAAAAAAGAGACAACTAAGGGGGGGCATGATAGAGATTTATAAAATTATGCATGGGGTGGAGAGAGTTGACAAAGAGAATTTTCTCTCTCTCTCTCTCAAAATAATAGAACTCGGGCATCCAACAAAACAGATGGGCAGTGAGTTTAAGACAGACAAAAGGAAGACAAGAGAGTGATTAAAATGTGGAATTTGCTGACAGAAGATGTAGTGATGACCACAGGAATAAACAGCTTTCAAAGGGGATTAGATAGATTTATGGAGGATAAGTCTATCAGTGGCTACTAGCCATGGTGACTGAAGGGAACCTCCACATTCAGAGGCCCTAATCCTCTCAATCCCAGAACCAGGAGGCAACATCCCGGGAAGGCCTCAGCCTCTATTCCCTGTTGTTGGTGTCCAGGGGATCTGGTTGGCCACTGTGTGAGACACGATGCTGGACTAGATGGACCATTGGTCTGATCCAGCAGGGCTCTTCTTATGTCCTTATGAAAGCTAGAAGGGGATTAGATTCATGACTGGGGTTTTCTTAAACTTTCCTTCATTTTGTGTGTTTTTGTATATTATTAATATGCATACAGTGTGTGTGTGTGTGTGTGTGTGTGTGTGTGTGTGTGTGTTTTTTAGGGCGACCCTGTGAATTAATGACCTCCAGAACGTCCTGTTATTAACAGCCTTGCTCAGATCTTGCAAACTGAGTGCTGTGGCTTTCTTTCTAGAGTCAATATATATCATGTTTTAATTAACTTTTAAATAGTTGCTTTTAAACTGTTTGTGGGACCCACAACATGCATATGGAGTGATGAAAAATGCCAGGTGATGTACAGCATGGAATATACTGTTTCCAGGGTTCCAAAATACAGGTCAAAGCCTTATTTATTTATTTTATTTATTTGACTTTTACCCCGCCCTCCCTGCTGAGGCGGGCTCAGGGCGGCTCCCATAAAACTAATAAAACAATACACATCTTATAAAATTACAGACACATCAATTAAAAGCATTAATATCGATGGTGATACAAAACAGTAAAGTGCAATTAATACTGATGGCGATACAAAACAGTAAAGTGCAATTAATACTGATGGCGATACAAAACAGTAAAGTGCAACTGGAGACATGTTCAGTGGTGCCACGGCGCTAGGTCACTTCTGGGTCTGAGTCCACATGGGCGCAGCTGGGAAGATGCCGCTCCTATCGGAATGCCTGCCTCCAGTTAAGCCGTGAAGCTGGTTCTGTTGGGAGCTACTTCACACTTGATGAATTTCCTGCAAAGAAATTATTGGGTGTACAAAAATATGCATCCCTATTGTTTGTAGTCAGATGTCAGGTTTTGCTAACAGAGATAGCGGAATTGGTTGCATTAATCACACATGACAGCATATGTTCTTTTCTCTACACAGCAGAAATATCAATGCAGGCAAATAACATAAAATGGGCCGGTTTTCAGCCTCACTACAGTGCAAAGGGCTTAGTGTGGTACAAGCTGTGAAAGCACCCCTAGTTTACACCTAAACCAGAATGGCTCTTTTACCACAGGACAAGAACCATCATGTGTGGGACGGGAGCTGCTACTCAGTGGCTGCTTGCTCAGAGCTGCTAAACACTGAGCGTTATATCACCTTTAACCACCTTCAAAGTGGTTGAAGTGCAGACTTTTATCAATGACCATGCTGTGGTAAGAGGCAAGATTGAACCCACACAATACTGCTTTTGTCAGTGGGGAAATTAAGAGGTCTCCGTTACAGCAATCAAGTCCATCCACAAAACATGACGTGTATAGGGAAGAACAGTTATAATAAAGAGTCTTCTCTTCTTCCAACAAGGCTCTCCATGAGTTCATGTACCTGGTGTCTCCTCTCTAGTGTCTCCTCCTCCTCTGCCAGCCAGTGCTTTACTCCCAGTGGAGGGTATAGGGTTGCTAACCTCCAGCTGAGGCCTGGAGATCTCCCAGAATTCCAACTGATCTCAAGACTACAGAGACCAGTTCCCCTGAAGAAAATGGTGGCTTCAGAGGGTGGACAACCTTGCTGAGTTCCCTCCCTTCCCTAGACTCCACCCCCAAATCTCCAGGGATTTTCCAGTCCAGAGCTGGCTACTATAGTGGGTTGGGGAGATGTGCAAAGATGGCAGATGGCAGTGAAAGGGGTGTTAAGGGGCTCAGTGCAGTACCTCTCCCACAGCAGGGACAGTGGCAGTGAGGAGCTGCAGGGGCCTGGGCAAGAGGTGGGACTCCTGAAGGAATAATACCCAGAAAGATCCTAGCATACATCATTGGGTATATCTGTAAGTGCCCTGCTCCCCCAGCCTAGTCCCTGTGATGCTGTTCAGTCTTCCAACTGAATCTTCCTTTGACCTGACTTCACAGCTGCTCTTTTGGTAATATACTTCTCTCAGATAAGCCGTGTTAAACCTAAAGCTTTGTGTTCCGTATACCGAGAGCCTAACTTTTCAGAATAATTGTACAGCCGTCCCACTTCTGCACTGCTTTTCTGTATTCCTGGAATTCAGATTCTTTACCTGGCTTGAAGAAATGATTAGCGTTGAGCCACGAGCGAACTACCTGGTGTACATGTGCTACAGTAGCTCACATGGAGAGATCTACAAGGGATAACTAAAATCTTGACAGTTTTATGAAATGTCCCAGCGTTACAGGCTACCATTCCCCTCCGAACAGGTGGAAGATCAGATTTATAGTATGCCATTGATTGAAAACACGAACACAGGTCTTTTGAAAGAGACAGAACTAAGTCCCCATCCTGTATTGCTACACTCATTCTTAGGATTGCCATTGCCAACCTCCAGGTGGGACCTGGAGATCTCCCGGAAATGGGGGGGGGAACCTGAGGAGGGAAGAACTTGGGAAGGGGAGGGACCTCAGCAGAGTATAATACCATAGAGTCCAGCCTCCAAAGCGTCTACTTTCTCCAGGGGAACCAGTTTCTGTAGTCTGGAGATCAGTTGTAATAGTGGGAGATCTCCAGGTGCCAACTAGAGGTTGGTAACCCTACTATACCTCCAAATCTCCAAGAATTTCCCAACCCAGACTTGGCAACCCTAGGTCTTGCTATTGGAGCACTGGAAAGTAAAAGATATTATGTAAGTAGCAATTGCAAAAACAACATGAATGCCTGTGATTGTCAGACCATCATGCATGTGTGAGCATAATAAAAGAGATTACTGGAGACAAGCTTTGTGTAATATTGAAAAGTCTATTCCATGGTTTACTATAGTTCCAGGGTATTAGAATCTGGGGTCATTCCAGATCAGGTTTTATGTATGGCTCTAGATAAACTGGACTTAGGCAAGCTGTTATGAAGGATTCTGGTTGGCCTCATTCTCTTTGCTTTACAACCTACCATTGGCTTTGAATAAAGTTAGACTTTGTTTAATAACAAAGCATATTCCTGAGTGACAGCATCTTACATTGTGGTCTCCTGGCTAGAGTGTCGGGTTTAGACCAGGGAACATTCTATCCTTGGCTGACTCTGGGTCAGTCCCACTCTTGAAACTCAATTTACCTCTCAGAATTATTGTGAAGAAGGCAGGTTAAAAATGTGATGAAAAAAACAAACTCAGGGCTTTTCACCAAGTAATCCTTTATATCACTTACTTATCTGGCTTATAAAGGACAAATGGGTCAATTTAATTTAAATGTATTCACGTGGGGCCAAAACCTTGCTCTTGTTGATTGATTTCTGCTTGACTTGATTTGAAATCAGCTCCATACTGAAGTTCTCTTTGTCTCAAAGAGGTCTTCCTTTGTTCATGTGCTATTGTGTTGCCTCATGGGAAACCATATTTCCCTGCTTCAGCTGTGCCACATGGAAATTGAGCTTCAGGAAACAACTGGGAGACTTAATTCGAGCAAGAAAAAGACTGGTTATGGTCCTGTCATGTGTTTCACAGCAATCAGTGGGAGATTTATGGAGAGTAAGGGGTTAGTACCGAAGGATCTGGCTTTGTAATTTGTGGAGTCTTAACAGTAATCAATGACTGGCTTTTTTTTAGCATACAGAAGTTTTGCACATGTGTTTATGAAGCCATTTGAATGCTCACAGTGCATGCTCAGACTCCTGTGTTACAAGCTGGCAGAGAACTTCTCGGAGAAATGGTCTGAATTCACAAGACAGCTGAGTTGTCCAAGATGTATAAATTCATACACCAACCCTGCTTATTAGGAATTTGGGTTCCTGTCTGGGGTTAAAGGGTACCACTATTTCTAGAAGAGCAAGACAATCTTTAATAATAATTTTTGCACCTTCTTTTTTACAGTGACATACATAAACAAATGTGGTGTTTAGTTCCATCTCCATTATTAAAAATTTGTTTTCCACTGAATTGTCCATCTGACTCAATCAATATGGGGTTGGTCTATAGTTTGGTGGTGGCTGAACATCTCCCGCTAATTTAATTAATATCCAGGCAACAGAGATCAATTCACCTAGAGAAAATGGCTGCTTTGGAGGACGGACTCTATGGCATTGCACCCCATTGAACTCCCTCCCCTCCCTAAACACCACTCTCCCAGGGTTCACCCCAAAATCTCCAGGTATTTCCCAACCCAGAGCTGGCAGCCCTAGTAACAGAGGACCTTCCTTGCATACAGGAAGTCCAAAGTTCAACCCCAAGCATCTCCAGTGTGTGTGAGAGAGAGCAAATGGTAGATGATGGCAAAGATCTCTGTCTGAGGGCCTGGAGAGGTGTTAGAGTAGATAATACTGACCTTGATAGACAAGTGTTCTGATTCTATAGTAGGCAGCTTCATATCACCAGTCCATCAAGGTGAGTATTGTTTATTCCAACTGGCAGTGGCTCTCCAGGATTTTAAGCAGAGGTCTTTCATTTCACCTGGCCCATTTATAACTGGAGACGCCAGGAATTGAACTTGGGACTTTCTGTATGCCAGGGAGATGTTCTACCACTGAGCCATGGCCTCTCAGTATAAGGTAGCTTTATCTGAGTAACTGGAGAAAGAATTAATCGTTGTGATCTGGGAGCACAATACTTTCTTCTCGAATTCTGTAGTCTATAGTGAAGCATATTTCCAGTGAACTTTGGTTTATAGAAAAGAGAATGATTCATATGTATATTGTCATTTTATCAGAAAGCATTCACCAACTGATGCTCTGAATAGATCAATACTTGCAATGGGGTTTTCAGTGGAAGTCAGCACAATGCTGGATCACTTTGACCACTGTGACCATGATGACCCTACTTTTGTCCTAATTTGTACAGTTAGAACAAGTTCTCAAGCTGTAGCTCCTCTCAGTTATCTGTACTGCCTAGTTTTCTTTTCTTTAAATAGTGGGAAATGATTACTCCCTTCTCAGAAAGTAAGGGCGCAGTGGAAGCACAAGGGTCACTCTAGCCTTGAATTTCTCACCTGGATGGCTGAACACTTGTCCACCCTACAAAGCCATCTGTGTGGTGCACAAATAGTCCAGGGGCAGGCATGGAAATCCCAAGACTACTTAAGAGTACTCTGAGGTGGCTCAGAGGTTAAGACGCTGAACTGCATACTGGAAGGTCTGTAGTTCGGCAGTTTGAGACCCTAGTGCCATGTGATAGAGTGAGCTCCTGTCTCTGGCCCCAGCTCCTGCCAGCCTAGCAGTTTGAAAGCAAGAAATTGCAAGTAGATAAATAGGTTCCGCTTCGGTGGGAAGTAACAGTGTTCTGTGCGCCTCGGCATTTAGTCATGCTGGCCACATGACCACGAAAATGTCTTCGGACAGCACTGGCTTTTCAGCTTGGAAACAGAGATGAGCGCCGCCCCTTAGAGTTGGATTTGACTAGCTCTCAAGCAAGGGAAACCTTTACCTTATACCTTTAAGTGTGACCTTTCCTTGGGATATATCTCAAAAAGTAGATGAGAAGTAGTACGCAGAAGCACCATGGACATTTCTCATGCTACATGCTCACTTCTCTGGACATTCTGATTCTTATTTCAGTCTCTGCCTTAAAGTTGATGCTTTATGTTTTACACCCAGGGAGCTGAATGCCTATCAATCTGACCAGATTCATAATATAACTATGGTTTGTTTTTTAGTTTTCCCCCTATGATCTCCATTTTTTCTCCCCTGCTTGGTGAAGTGTGTTTGTGAGTCTGTGCATCTATGACCAAACTACAAAGAAGGCCAGTGTAATGCATGGCTAATGCATATTTTATTAAGAAATGTGATGTTTTACATCAATATGCTGTATCGATAACATAAAACAATAGCTGCACATGCAGAAAAACAAATGTTTCAGCATAAATCACTATAAATGTTCAGCCGGCATGACAGCTCATATATTGTTCTCGTTTATCAATCAATATGTCAAGATACCCTGTTGCACGAGATTGAATTAAAACTATTGTCAGAGACATCTTTTAACTCTTTCCAAACGGCATCTGTTCTCTTGGTGAGTTCAAGTTCACCTTTTCCAATATGTTCTCCCAAGGCTGCTCACTGTCCATCAGTGAGGCGGGAGAGGTCAAAGGTTAATGACTCTTAATTGGGCTTCATTAAGAGATAATGCAGCACCTTGAGTCCCCTAATTATGTTTGAGTATCGAACAGCAAAGTCATAACATCAGGCGGTAATGAACTAGAAGTCATGTGTTCTCATGCACCATCGCACTTCATGACTTGTTATGGTTTTCTGTGTTGTCTCAAGTGGGGTATAAAGTGTGTCGCGTATTAACCGAATAAGCTCAGGATGCACTTTTGAAAAGTATCTTAAGCACGTTCGTTAAATGCCTCATAAACGGGTTGCAAGTGATTGGATCATCTCATAAAGAGAGATTTGTCATATCGTATTTATTACTGTGGAAAACGGAGATAACAGCTCTCTAGAATTATTTCCCCCTAAACGTGAATTTTGAAGAATTCTGAATATGTATAGGAATGGAAATTAGCAACTCCCAAATCTGCTTTAGCACTAGTGGAAGTATTGAAATACTCTGGGAAAGCACATTCCCAAACAGTGTTATATATTTCTTCTCAGAGCAGAAAATATTTCACAATTCGAAATCCTAGGAACGTTTGCTGTCCAAGAGATTTTTACTATTGGGAAGAATGACCTTCCTAGGCCTAGTTCATAGCACAAGTGGCCACTTCTGATGTTCCAAGACCATCATTTTGCTCCAGTAGGCCCTGGCTTCCTCAGAAGTTCTATTCTTTCCCTTCCCAACTGATCTTCCAGCCATCCTCCCTCCCTCCCTCCCTTCTTCTGGGACTATGATATCCTCAGGAGGCACCCTCCAATGTGATATTTAGGCAAGCGGTGTGAAGATATGAGCCTCTCCAACCATAGACAAGGAGGAGAGAACCAGAATGGCTGACAGCAAGCTAGAGTCAAAGCCATTGAAATGCAAAACACTTATCTAGCTTGCCATAGATTTTGATTGTATTTTGATTGTAACCACTGAGCACTTTAATGTTGATTTATCCTGTTTTTATGTTGTTTTATGCTTTGTCACATGGTGCCCTATTGTAAGCCGCCCTGAGCCCGCTTGCGGGGAGGGCGGGGTAGAAATGTAATAATAATTAAATAAATTAAAAAAAATAGACCTAAGTGATGGCAGAGCAGATGATGAGGAACTTTTCCCCATCCATGCTGCTGCTGCTCAGGTTCAGAGTGGGTCCTGAGCCCATTTTGGAACCCACAGGGACAATGGCGAGGGTAGAAGGAGTCTCCTCCCTTTTTGGGCTGCTGCTGAGGTCCAGGATGGAAAGTAGGATTGGGAAATTCCTGGAGATTTGGAGGGTGGGGCCTTGGGAGGGCGGGGTTTGGGGAAGGGAGAGACCTCAGGGAGAGACCTTCCAAAGCAGACATTTTCTCCAGGGGAACTGATCTCTGTAACCTGGAGGCCAATTTGAATTCCAGAAGATCACCAGCCACATCTGGAGGTTGGTAACCTTAATGGGATGTGATCCCAGCTTGGATGCTGCAGGGAAAGCAGCAAGGATGGAAGGAAAGTGCTCCCTCATCTGTGCTGCCTCTGCTGCTATCCTGCACTGTGCCAGGATGGCATGGGGAGTGTCCCGCTTGGGATGACTGAAAGGCTGGAGCCAGCCCTGGTTGTGGATGCATACCTCAGATCATCCTGGATGGGGACTGGAGGGAGGGGAAGTCTCTAGTAGAGGAATCACCCACCTACATAGGTATCTTCTGATATCATGAGAGCACTGAATCACATGGAGGTTCATCCATTCATCACATCTATCCCACCCTTGTCCAGGGAACTCAGAAGATGGTTTTCCCTTTCTCTATTTTATCTTCAAACATATCTCTGAGGCAACATTTCTCTAGGACAACTTAGGCTCAAAGATTTAGGCCTCACTTTTCTCCCCCATGGGAACCCAAAGCAGCTTTCAACATAATTTCTCCCTCCTCCTCACAACCTATGAGGTAGGTTACCCTGAGGCAGAGGATGAACGGATGTGCTCTTCCACTCACGGAAGGGTGGCTTTGGATCTAACCCAACATATGCAGCCTGAAGAGGGCCTTCTGTGACCAGGGTAAAAAAAAAATCTGCTTCTTGTGGAACAGACTGGTTTACACCTTGGGTTAAAGCTAGGTTTCCCAACCTCCAGGTCGCACCTGGAAATCCCCGCTGTTACAATTGATCTCCAGATGACCAAGATCAGTTCCCTTGGAGAAAATGGTTGCTTTGGAGGGTGGGCTCTATGGCATTATAACCTTCTGAGGTCCTTCCCCTCCCAAACCCTTAGAGTTGCCAAATGGGCCCGGGGGGCGGGGAATCCCCCGCTTCGGAGGCCCCAATTTCCACCCCGGTGGAATCGGGGCCCAGAGGTGACGCAGCCATGTTGCTGACGTTGAGGGCGTGGCTGAGCTCGTTGGGGAGAAAACCATATGGTTTCCCCCCCGACAAGCCCAGCCACGCCCCCAACGTCAGCAGCTTCCCACGTCACTTCAGGTGACGTGCTGCCGACGCTCCGAGGGGTGAGCCAATTTGGCAACCCTACAAACCCTGCCCTCCCCAGGCTCCATCCCCAAAATCTCCAGGTATTTCCCAACCCAGATCTGGCAACCCTAGTTAAAGCACTTCATGAGGAAAGTGAAGCCCATGGAAAACAAACCCAAAATAATATTTTTTGAGTACTTGTCTAGTTTCTGGTGCTATGTTTGGACACAATTTAATGGCAGAATTAAACATTACGAGTGACGCACTCTGATTAATACATATTTCCCACAGAGACGTAATAATTCTGTGAAATTATTTCCAATTTTCGTATGAGCACAGAGAAGCATTTCTAAACACAATACCAGGAAGTCATACGGCAAGACAAAATAGCGTTGTTTAAGGCTGTGCACGCAGGAGATAAGGATGAAGCAAGCTTGCAGTTTTCTAATGGAAAGTGTGTAACTGGAATATTACATCTCAATTACACTTCAGCTTAATTGCAACCCAGAGTTAGTAAACAAAAAGGAGCTAATCCAAGCTGTAGTTCCAGGGAGCATTTTAGGAGATGTATTGTTTATATGCCCCTTCAAGGGTGCAAACGCAAAGCGGACACTGATGGTCTAATGCTGTTTCAGAGACTTCTCTGTAAGAGAAACCTGGGATCAGTGCTATCCTCCATCTATCCCCATTTGCACTCAAATCTCCACCCTCCAAACCCCTTTCCTATCAAGTTTCATTGTTAAAATGAACCCAGGTAGGTTCATAAAGCTGTAGGACTCCTTTGTAATCAGGATTCTTAAAGGTCAGGGTGCTTCATACATTTTATCCCCTCCTCAAACCCTTCCCTTTTCAGGATCCACCCCCAAATCTCCAGGAATTTCCCAACCCAGAGCTGGCACCCCTACCTTAACAATGCCATGTAAGAATGCACCAAATTAATGCTTGCAGCATGTATATTGTACAGGTATGGCTGTTCTCCTAAGAACATTTTCCTGGGGCTAAGCCCCTTTGAATAAAATGGTATTTTCTTCAGAATAGACCTCTGTTGGATTACTCTGTATGCCAATCAGGAGTCATGATCTACTGAAGCTCCTTGTTGAGCCTACATTCAGGGGCAAATCCAAGTAGCTATCAAAACAATCAGGTTTTCCCCATTCCTCTAAGTTTTAGTTTAACTAGGAGAATTTCTAAAATTAGTTCCAGGACTGGATCATGCACAATTTGCCATAGTTTTTAGTTCATATTCCCTCAATGTTACCATTGTGACCTGCAAACTGATAAAAACCCGGCCCCCAAAGGCTTCCTGTGATGATGCGCATGATTGCACCAAGTTTCTTTATGTGTGATGTTTTATCAATGTGCAAAAGTGCATTATTGCATCATAAAAGCCACCACACATAAATCTTTTTGACATAATGGATGCACGATTGCAGCCAGTTTGGTGCAGTGGTTAAGTGCGCGGACTCTAATCTGGGAGAACCGGGTTTGATTCCCCACTCCTCCACTTGCACCTGCTGATGTGACCTTGGGTCAGTCACAAGCTCTGGTACAGCTGTCCTTGAAAAAGAGCAGTTTGTGTCAGAGTTCTCTCAGCCCCACCCACCTCACAGGGTGTCTGTTGTGGGGAGGGGAAGGGAAAGGAGTTTGTAAGCCGCTCTGAGACTCCAAGTGAAGGGCGGGGTATAAATTCAATCTCTTCTTCTCTTCTTCTTCTTCTTCTTCTTTTTATGCTGTGTTTTTTATCTGTGTGAAGATTCCTGCCCACTGAAGGAATTAAAACTTGCGGCGAAGTCCACATGCACAGTGCCCTGTATAGTATTTGGAAGGATTGAAGGTCAAAGAAGAAGAGGATGGAAAAGGATGAGATGGTTAGACAGTGTTATCGAGGCAACAAACATGAAATTAAGCAAACTCCAGAGCACAACGGAAGACAGGAGGGCCTGGTGTGATGTGGTCCATGGGGTCGTGAAGAGTCAGACTCGACTGTGTGACTGAACAACAACATAGCTTGTTAAGACATGGCTATAAAGTCAGCCAGGAGAAACAGCCATTTGTGGATGCAACAAATACAATTTGTTACTGAGCCACCAACCTTGCTGTTACTAGACCTCGGCAACCTTGAACCATACCTGGCAACCGGCTTTTCTGGAAATCCTGGACTGGACTTGCTAGTGGGAATTCCTTGACCCTAGACTAGACTTTGTTAAACCTAGTCTCTGGAACTTCTGACTTTGGGCTGGACTCTGATTACTCTCTCTCTGCCATCCTTACCATGACACCTGCTCCCTGGTAGGGCTGGGCCAGTACAAGTACAATTACAATCATGCAGGGGATCCACAAAATGTCCTGATGTTAAAATGGGTCCTGATAAGGGTTGCTGACCTCCAGGTGGGGATCTCCTGGTATTAAACTTGATCTCCAGACTACAGAAATCAGTTCCCCTGGAGAAAATGGATGATTTGGTGGGTGAACTCTATGACTTTATGCCCTGATGAGGTCCCTTCCCTCCCCAGACCCCACCCTCTCAGGCTCCACCCCCAAAATCTCCAGGTATTCCCAAGCCAGAGCTGGTAACCGTAGTCCTCATAGATGCAAAGGTTGGGAGCCACCGGTTTAGTCAACGGCCATAATTTGGGGAATGTGCTGGGTTGGCATTGCCAGATTTCATAACTGCAAAAATGCTTGGAAAAACTGACATGCAGAATATGGTTACCAGGTCCTTACCATGTTCCAGCGTGGGGGGTTTCTCTCTTTCTCCCTGGTAACCATAGAGTTTTTTCTCAAATGCTAGAGAATCCCCCCCCCGCAACGTGCTCTCCGGGTGACATCATTGCACCAGGCGTGTAGGCACAGATGGGACTGCTCGGGGGCAGGGCTCCTCAGCAGCAGCAGGAGGCCCTGAAAGTGGGGAAAACCCCACTCCCCTCAGAGGGATGGCAACCCTAATGCAGAACAAAGCGAGCTGTTTTTCATGATCTGGGCACAGGAGATTAATTTGTGTGATTTGCAGCGAAAAATAATTTTTCTCACAAATGGCTTCTGCACTTAGGTGAGATTCAAACATGCAGCCAGCATTCTGGTAGCTGCTTGAAAACACATCCATATGTGGACGTCACTCTAGATGGAAAACTGTTCCTATAAACTGGCTTCTCTTGAGTTTCTGGCTGTTTTCACCAGGCTAGTATGAAGCCTCCTGACTTGCAATCATGTGATGAAAAAGCTGAAATTGAATGTGGGGCTGTTTCTCCCAATGGCTTGCAGTTTAAGAATGAGCTGTTATGTGGATATGCGAATTGAAATTCAGTCCATTTGATCGTTATCACAAATGCCAGGGGCATTGAGATAGCTGGTTAATTAGCTGCTAGAATTCATTAATTTGGCTTTGTGGGATTTTTTGTAATGCTCATAGTTAATTAAGTGGAATAAAATTGCAGTGTGGAATAAGCATGTTAGTCCTGTACTCTACCTGCATGTGGGGAAGATTTGTTCAAGATTCCAGTCCTCAAAGATGATTTTAAAAATAAGTTTTAAATATAGAAACTGGGCTGTATCAAAGTTAAAAGATAGATTAATGCCACATATTCAGATGTGTGATACATCATTTTCGAATGCAGAATAATGTCTTCTAATTCCACCCAGTGCAAGAACCTGCATGTGTGATCTTTGGGAGGATTTGACACGGAGAATAGAAGCAGAGACAGAAACATTCACAAGGTAGCTAGTATTGTTGTTTTCATTCTGGATCGTTTGTTGTCAGGGGGGAAAGTGGAAGGTTTTCAAAGATGTTTGCATGCCTTCAGTTATGAAATCCAATAATCAGGTTAAATAAAAACAAAACAAAGCACAAAATCTGACTATCAATCTCTTTCCACAGCTAAGAATAAACAGTATCACTAACTTTGTCTCTGGGACAGAATGAGGCCAATTTACTTCTGCAGCACATTTGCAGTTATAATTTTGCCTTCTGTCTGTTTCTGTCTTTTAAAAAATCTTCTTTTTATGACACCTCTGGTGTTAAATGCATTAAAAACATATCTAATATATGTTCGAGCTGACTGTAATCTTGAGAAACGGCACCTAAGCAATCAATTGGCTGGCGCACAGAGCATATCCAAAGAAGACAAGCCCTGTGTTTACTCACTCAAACAGCTTCCTGAATTAAAACCAAACCACAAGCTCCCTTTTCTTTACTCTTGATCTGTAAAGTGCAGTGACAACCCAAGAAAACATTTCTTGTGGGATAAACAACTGAGACAAAAGAAAAATATGGAACCTTCTAGTAAGCGCTATTCAGTCACAGTGCAGAAGACTACCTACTCATGTATTACATGGTAGCAATCAAAATTTGGCTTCTCAATTTACAATTGTAAAGAAGGGTAGAAATCATCCCTCTGCCAAAGTTAAAACACAGGAAGAATTGGTACTTGCGGAATAAGTTTAAAATATGTATAGATGCATCATCTTCATCCCTTGTTAACCATGTTTCTTTCCCATCTCATTCCTCCCCTCCCAATGTTATCTTTCCATCTGTCAAAATGTAGACTGTAAGATCTTTGGGGCAGAGACTTGTCTGTTTTGTTGTAGAATTCCATAAAACAATAGGTATACTAATAACAATAATGACTTCTTTGTTCATTTATATCCCACCTTTCACCTCAGTGGGAACTCCAAATGGCTTACATTATTCCTCAGTCTTCTATATTATCGTCACATCAACCCTGTGAGAAAAGGTTAGACTATGCGGGTGTTCTCATGGACATTGACAAGTATGTCTAAAAGAGGATTAGACACATTCATAGAGGGTAGGCCTGTCAGTTGCTAATGCTACTGTCCATGGTGACTAAAGCAAACCTACGCATTCAAACGTAGTCAGCCTCTGATTACCAGTGCTGGGAGGCAACAACAGGGAAAGACCTCTTTGGGGCAGTTGTCTTACCAGTCTGTGAAACAGGATGCTGGACTAGATAGACCACTAGTATGATCCAGCAGGCCTCTTCTTGGGTTCTGATGTAAGAATGGCTTGTCAGCATACTCTTGCAGTCATTTGTGATTTAGGCATTGAGTTTTGTTATGGGAAACAAAAGCACTCAAGTTATTATCATTCGTGATGACTACTGAAAAGTATGGCAGCATAGTTTTGGACCCATTTGTCTCTTGGACAGTAGTAGAGCTGGTCATTCTTGCAGTAGGACACTTGTGATATTATTGTAGTGGGGGCAGTCTTGCTAGTGTGTCGCAGCAAAAATAAACAGCAGCAAAAATTTAAAAAATGGCACCTTAAAAACTGATCCAATTTTTTTCTAGGGCTCAGCTCTTCAGACACTATGGTTGGGTCCTTGTTATCATGTTATGTTATGTAGTATGTTAAACAGACGAATAGCAGGGTGAGGGAGGGGTGAAGCGCAGGAAGTACAGTGTGAAATGTAATTCTGTAAAATTCATATCTCATCAAGAAATACACAGGGGGACCATTCACTAGTTGACTAAGCTAGTTAACACACAATGGGTGGGGAGTCCCAGGTTTTGCTCATATACCTATACAGTATATGAAATCCAAAGTCTATGGCGAAAATCTTTGTCATATAAGGGTGCACTCATTCTGTCTGAAAAAGTGGTCTCCAGTCTATGATGGATTATGCTGGAATAACATTTTGATAGTCTTCCAGTTGCCACAAGACTGTTGTCTATATACAGCAATTTAAAAGGCTCATTGTAAAGGACTGTTACTGTTGGAATGATGTTCAAGAGTTTCTCCTGACATAATGTTGGCTGAAAGCTAGAGTCAGCGAGACTCTCATTTCTGGTCCTTGGGGTTTCCCTGAAAAATTAACGGGGGCAATAAATTTTGATGTAGCGTTATCTGTATATAAGACTTGTTGGAAATAATTCTCAAAGCTTTCTGAATGAAGCAAATTATTCACACGGGACCCCTAAAATCATCATGCCTGGATATAAGAGAAGACCTTTCAGTCTTTAATGTAGCACTGCAGACAAACCGATGTTCCATGAAGATGGCTAATATCAAGGGAGGGACTTGAAACAATGTTGAAACAGCAGCAACTTGATTGTGGGGGATGGCCCTGATATCACACCCTCCTAACTGTTCTTATCAGCCTGACCTTCCCGAAGCTCGGCAGAGGTTGAAAGCTAAGCAGGGTTGGCCGTGGCTAGTACTTGGATGGGAGACCGCCAAGGAAGACCAGGGTTGCTGTTCAGAGGCAGGCCATGGCAAACCACCTCTGATCATCTCTTCCCTTGAAAACCCTATAAGGGATTGCCATAAATTGGTTGCAGCTTGATGGCCCTGAATTAATTCGTTAACGGTAGTTAATAAGTTAATCAAAAGTAACCATACATAGTGGAGTGGTTTGCATTCAAATGATCACATCTAGTTAATTTAATTAAGCCCTGGTTTTGTGCAGTGTCTCGGACAAGCTGGGATCTCTCAAGATGGGTCTTGGGAGAACTGACCTAAGCCATTGGACTGCCAAAGGTTTGCACTGATCAGATTTGCTTGTGCAGGTACCCCTTTCTTTCTTCCAATAAGGCCATCCCCCACAGAGTGTGAAAGGCAATTAGAAATTCTATTCAATTACAGCCACAATGTATGCGACACCAGCTATAGTGAAACTGGCCAGCGAAAACTGCAATCCGTAATTGCCTGTAATTGCAATAAGTGCCTCTCTTGCATTGTCACTTCTCTTAAATTAGCACCACACAGGGAGCTCTGCTGGAATGATTAACAATGTGTTTCAGAAAATAGGCTTCAAATCATGGACTGTTTCTTTATGCATATGTACGGCACACAATGGAGCTGTTATTCCAAGTAGGCTTTCTGGGCAGGACGGGGATCAAAATGGAGTCTGGGTTCTGTAGGAATTACTGACATTTTTTCATCATCATTTGGTCCCAATTGGGATAAGTTGTCATGAATGCTCCAGAAATGCCATTGAAAATTATCATAAGAATGTAGCCTTTTAATGATAATCGATCAACCCAAAGTAAAAAGTTCAGGCATGCATTTTAAATTGACTCTCGAGTTGGCACATGCTGAATGTTCTACCCATTCCACCCCAAAGAGAGCTTCCATGAGGACTGATTCCCCCACCATCGCCTAATATTCACTTTTCCACAAGTTTCTTCACTGCTGTTGTTTTGCCTGTCTGCTACCACTGTTTCAAGGCCGCCGCCCCCGATTATGACACCCTTTTGTTCCTTTTTTTTAATTCACAGAGTGATGGTAGCCAGTTGAGCACCACATAGTAAATGTGATGACCTCATAATACTACATAGCCAATCAGATTTGGTTATGTGGTGACATCACTGAAAGCAAAAAAAGATGAGGGCGAATGGTTTTTGCATCTGCCACATGGGTGACCCCAATCAACTGCATCTGTGAACAGTTCTCCTCTCCCTCCCATCCCCTTTTATCACGCTGAAAATTCACTAAATGGAAAGCTTTTTTATGCGGACAAACAATGTTCTTACAAAGTGTACCTCCTTCAGTTTGCCCTTAACATTGATTTTATTTTAGTCAATTCAAACCCCATTTGTTTGCTCTCAGGAAGCTAACTCAGGGACACAGGCTGTGAGCCATGGGCTAAGAACCAAGAGCCAAGGCCCCTTTGGCTCTTGTCCTTTGGCCCATGCCAAAAGCTCACACTGCTGGTCATGCCCAGATTAAATGCCTGCAACGGTGGATGAACAGAAGCTCAGCTCTGATCTCCTGCATCTGCCAAAACAATATTCCCGGTCTTCCCTGCCAATATAACATTATTTAATGGCCCCAGATAGCAACAACATAAAATAATTATTAACAGTTGCATCAAACAAATTTCAAAGATGTGAGAAAAACGTAAGAATCAGAGAGGATGGTCCTTAAGCATTAGACAGATCATAGTGTTTAAAATAAGTAAGAAAATGATTGAGAAGAAAATCAATTTCTGGAATAGTGAATTTACACTAGCTTTGAGTGTTTACATTATCTGAAGTCAGATTGGCAGGCACAGAGATGGGGTCTCCGGGGCTGTTCCAGGAATGCTTTGGCAGGTGAGGTTCATTTGGCATCCTCTCTTCTGGTGAAATGGGAAGACCTTTTTGACCCTGGAAGTTCTGTTTGATATGGGTGAAGTCATCTAAAAACAGGAAATCAGAACAGAAGCAGTAAATCAAATCAATAACAACAAACAACCTACTTTAAGACAAAGGCCATTATTCGCACAAGCAGCCTGGATAGCTCAGCTTAGCCTCAGCTCATCAGAGCTTTGAAGCTTAGCAGGGTTGGCCGTGAATAGTGCTCAAATGGGAGACCACCAAAGGAAGACGGTGGTTGCTATGCAGAGGAAGGCAATAGCAATTCATCTTTACTAGTCACTTGCCCAGAATGCCCCATGGATCGGGTTGTTGTTGTTGTTGTTATTTTCAATTTATTAATTGCCCTATCCCAGCTTACACCAGGCTCTGGGCAATGTACAGAGGGGCATAATGCCATAAAATGTACAAAACCTTAAAATACAATATGCAATTTAATAAAAAAACTAAAGAATCAGAATAAAAATACAAGATGGCATCCTATATTTTTTTCTATCCCCATTCTGGTCTACCTGGCCATTTTCTGGGCAGGGGGAGAAGGAAACTCAGAACGGGGCGGTGGGAGGAGAAAGGGTGCCAGCCAGGGAAACAGTTGCTGCCCTCAACCAAAACCCTGGTGGGACATCTCTGCCTTACAGGCCCTGCGGGATTGCATAAGATCCCGGTTGTGACTTTCTGGTATTAGTTGGTTGTAACTTTCTGGCATCTTCTTCTTTACTCACACATTACAGCCCCCCCCCCCCGAAAACAAATGGTCCTCACATTTCTCCAGAAGTCCAGGAGAGAAGGGTTCAAAGAAACTTGTTTCACACAGACAAGGACCAGAAAGGATCTATTTTATATGGGCTCTCAGAGAGGCTATAACAACCCATCTCAGAATTAGGCTTGGGAACGCCAGCTTTGGATATTCCTGGAGATAATGGGGGAGGGGAGTTGCAAAGAGAGAGGAGTTTGGGGAGAGGAAGGAGCTCAGCGGGGGGATGATATTATAGAGTCCACCCTTCGAAATTACTATTTCTTTCATGGGAACTGATCTCTCTAGTCTAGAGATGAGTTGTCATTCTGGGAGAACTCCAGGCCCTACTTTGAGGTGTGAAACCCTAAATAAAATAGATTGCTGCTCCAGAAATTGGCCCTTGGTTAATAAGAGCTTTTGATGACAAAAAAAATGTGTATGTCGATTTTTCTCAAACAGGACTTATCTAAAGACACATGCACGAGGGTTGGGGGGGGGAGAGCAAATACCTTGGCTATGCATTGCTAATGTTAACAGTGCTGACCGAAGCAGAGCTACTTCCTTCTAAACCCATTGACTTCAGTGGCTGAGAAGGATGTCACTCCGTTTTGGATTATACTGTAAAAGATACTTTTCTGGAGTATTGCATTTCAGGTCCTTTTAAATTGTGAAATGTGATACATACAACCAGAGGCAGCGAGGGTTGTATAAATGTTCTTTCACATTTTTAGCTGATAGATTTATGACAGTTCAATCAGTAGCACAGCACTCTCTGGTGTATCCTCTATACCCAAAGGGAGAAGACAAATTTCGGGGAATGCAATGACCATTCCAGGCAACAATCACTTCTCACTGTAACAGGACTTTTACTCGAGTTATCACTGGCAACATCTAATTATAAAGGAAATATCAGTACTTTCCCTTTACGACTAGCTGTGTGGTTGCATTAAATCTAACTTTATTTGACAAGGGCTGCTCAAAATTATCTCCGGCAAAATATGTTAGCAGACAGCAGGAGAGTACAGTTTCTATCAAAGAAACAAGCACAAGCCGATAGTACACAATTTAATAAACACAGTATCCGTAGGGATTACACGGGGCGTTTCATTTCACATTTACAGACAGAGGAACTGGCCTTTCCAATGCTAATAAGATCGTATGTGGATGTAAATACTGATATAGCTCTTGCTTAAGTGAGATTTTTTCCCATGAACATGTGTACTCTCCCAAAAAAGATTAAGTTAAATATAGATTTTATTCTTCTTTTGAAGCAAGACCAAAAAAACAACAAACCACCACTGAAAGCAGAATGTGTTCTTGTTCTGATTCATGTTGAAGTGGTTGCAAACAAAGACGAATTGAAGAATTCAAGCTGAATTGTGATTTTCTTTGAAGAGCGTTAGATTCTGTAACAGTTGGATGAATGTTTAATAGCTTTCCACGGCACCATATATGCATTGTTGGTCTGGTTTTATATGGAATTGGAATCTTGATCCTTGATGTACTAGGAAGAAGAAGGTCCTGATTAAATTAGTTTCAGATGTCCCTTCTGTCAGGAGCTTGGATCCAGACCAGATGTTTCTGTGGGTTCAGGGATTTCCAACCACAGAGCAATGTTTCCCTCCCTCCTGCAGCAGACCAGAGTTCTGTTCATAGGGTGTCCCTTCTCCTCAGTGAAAAGGAGCTCAGAGGGCATTTCAGGCTGTTGCAGGAAGCAAGAAATCCATCCTCCATACATGGAAGTCCTTGAGGCTGTGGACCATGGATCCAACCCATGGTTAACTCAGTTTGTCCATTTCTGTAGATGTCGGACATGAATAGTAGTTAGGAGAGAAATCCATATTACCTCAGGTATTAGGGTAGCTAACATCCAGGCAGGGCCTGGTGATCTCCCAGAATGACAGCTGATCTCCAGATGACAAAGATCAGTTCCCCTGGAGAAAAATGTCTGCTTTGAAGGGGGGACTCCATCGCGTTATATCCTTCTGAGGTCCCACCCTCTCCCCAAATCTGCCTTCCCCAGGCTCCACCTCCCAACCCGAAGCTGGCAACCCTATCAGGAATGAATGTCTCTAGGCTCAGGATGGACAGCATGACTTCATCTGATAAGTTCCGTTAGTAAGAAATATTACCTTATTACAGTGATGGTTGGGTATTAGCTGATATAATGTTGTAGGTCGTTTTACAGTTAGCATGTATAAACGTCTTGTTCAGTGCATACGTATTTTATGGATAATTCTGAAACAAAAATGATGGTCAGTTTTGAACCAGCTCCTCAGTTAGGCCCTTTTGTGTCTGCTGACTCCTGAAGTGCAGCTGTTTCTCCTCTCAGATGTTTTTTTGGACGTTGTTGATGTGCTGCCTGCCTAGGTTTGGCAGCCTCCAGGTGGCACCTGAAGATCTCTCACTGTTACAATTAGTGAGAGAAAATGGCTGCTTTGGAGGGTGGGCTCCATGGCATTGTACTAGGGTTGCCAAGTCTGGCAAACTTACTGGCGGGGGAGGCTCCGACAAGGTCGAGAGCAGGCTCCGTATGCGCGCGTGCGCACGCCGCCGCCACGTCACCAGAAGTGACGTGCGATGTTGCTGACGTTGGGGGCATGGCCTGATGAGCTCAGCCACGCCCCCAACGTCAGCAACGTGCTCAACCCCCCAAAAAACATTTTCCAGGTATTTCCTAACCCAGAGCTGGCAACCCTATGCCTGCTAGTCACCTACATATTTTAGTTGGTGGCACTCCTAATAATATTACTGGAGTGAAAATACTCAAGAAAATACAAGAGGTTGAAGTGGCTATGTGTTCCGACAGCCACTCTTTTTTTCAATTATGTCTCAAATTACTGTGTTTCTGGTTAGATGAACAAATCTTTGAGGGAAAGAATGAGTTAGATTCTCCACAGAATCCTTTATTTAGAAAAGATACACAATATAGCAACAAAGGGCATGTATACAAGAACGGCAGAGATACACAAAACCCTTTGGGAGAGGCACAGAACAAAATTCTTTAGTCAACACTTTTCTGTTATCCTTCAGAGGGAACACGTACAGTAAATAATTCTACAAAACCTGAAGGGATCAAGTGGCCCTCTAGCTGGGTCTGATACTTTGACCACCATCTGCCTCAGATCATTCTAGTGCAACTTGGCCTCCTGCACAGCAACTTTCTTGTCAAGCAAAACAATCCAACTTATTCCATAAAGTGAGCTGCAGAGAACACCCTGTGATATTTCCCCAAAGTATGGCAAGGGGGAAAATTCCTTTCTGATTTCAAACACTGCAGTCATTCAGACTGTGCTTCTGAGCAGAGACTGTCTACCTGGTTTTCCAAAATGAGCTTTTATTTAAGTGTGCCATTGAATCATTTTTAATGAGCTTCATTTAGATGTGCATTAAAACATGTCACTGGTGAAAGGACTGGGCACAGCAGCTGTCCAGCAAAGCAAAACAATAATGAGGAAATCAGGGAGGGCGGCTAGTTGTGGTAATCAAAACCAAAGTGTGTCTCACCCAAAACAAAGGCTGAAAAGGGAACAAAGAGACCACAGCCATATGCCTACAAACGGGCTTCTGGAATGGGTGAGACATGCCAGAGAATGCTTTGGACGAGTGGCAGCAGAACATTTTGTCATAAAGAGAACATAAAGCTGTTTGGGCATTCTCATTCAGTTTAAAGGAAAATCACTGCTTGGTTACAATGAATGCTCAGTCTTCCACGTATTACCATGTATTGAAGCTGTGAAAGTTGCACTACGGAAAGCCAGAGCATATTCAGAGGAGAAAGCAGGTGTCAGCGCAGGTTCAACTAGCTCTTTGAAAGAGAGCCATTTTTATCCCAGGGGATGAAATATCTGTAAAGAACGTTTCACTTGTGTTAGCCAGAGTTCCATGCGCTCTGTTCTGCTTCTGCCATACATACTTTATTAATTTATATACAAAAAGGGAGGAAGGGGAAAGGGAGGTAGAAAAGAAAAGTACAGAAATATTTAAAAAATTCCAGTTTATCATTCTGCATGCATATCTTCTCATTACAATTTTACAACTACTTCATCTATCATTCTTATTATTCTTCACTTAATCTTATTTTCTCAATACTTAAGTTTTAGCCAGTCATAAGATGCCCTCCAGGGTCCCATAAATTCTTCTTCCATTTTTTCTTTTAATATATTTGTCAACTTGTCCATTTCAGCACATTCCATAATCTTCAATATCAACCCATGTAGAGTTGGAATCTTCAATGTCCTCCATGACATTGCAAATAAAATTCTGGCAGCTGTTATAACATGTAAAATGAAATATCGATGATAGCAGGACTGACAGACTGAAGACACAGCAAGCTGAGAAGATTCCAGTCTAACTATAGACTGGGACCATGGTTCAGTGATAGATCATCTGCTTTGCATGAAGAAGGTCCCAGGTTCAATCCCTGGCATCTCCACTTATAAGGAACAGGTAGTAGGTGATGTAAAAGATTTCCACCTGAGATCCCAGAAAGCTGTTGCCAGCCAGAGTAGACAATACTGACCTTGATAAGCCAACAGTCTGGCTTAGTTTAAGCATTTGGGGATGTTGGGATACATTTGGTGTTCTGGCTCCTTGATCTTGAATTGTTTCCATTTACCCATAAATGGAGGGAAGACAAGATGGAGCGAATCAGCAGATACATGAAATGCATGCCATACCATCTATTTAAATGAATTAGCTGATGCATGTGCTACACAGCATCTTCCCTGTTAGGTGTTCCTGTGCACAGCATTCCCCCAGTGAACCTAATTATTTGTGAATCTACCCATTCATGAGTAAAGCAGAGCATGTATAAGTACATTTTTCCCAAATAAGTAAAATTTAAAAGTGCTTCTCACTATTCCAAAGTTTATTTTGGACCCAGGTGTTCTAGACATGATGGCAGGCATCAGCTGTGCCCATAACATTTTTAAAAAAAATATTTTTATTTTTGGATTTATATCCCGCCCTCCCCATGGACGAGCTCAGGGTGGCTCACAGTTATCGGCACCATATGCCAAGTCATGGTAAAACATATAAAAACAGTTAAAACATCATGCAATAACAAATAACAATTAAAGTGCTCATTATGATGGTCATTCTTACAAAAGTTTTAAAGGCGTACTATCAGACATAATACTAAACTCTCCATTCAGCAGTATTCTGGCTTCCCACGGTAGTGTGGCTCGATCTCAATGCAGGGCCAGCCCCTTGCCATAGGTGTTAATATTAGTGGTCATTGATGGTAGTGGTGGTGGCTCCTAATTGAAAGCCTGGTGGAAGAGCTCCATCTTGCAGGCCCTGCGGAACTGTGCAAGGTCCCGCAGGGCCGTGATCTCCTCTGGGAGCTCATTCTACCAGAGAAGAGCTGTCACTGAAAAGGCCCTGGCCCTGGTAACTGTGAGCCTGGCATCCTTAGGGCCTGGAGTAATTTGTCAATGTTGGGACCCCGACCGTAGTGCTCTCTGGGGTATGTCTTGGCACCCCCAACCAACCACTTGGGTCACTTGAATCATGAACTGCTATTCTGAATGCAGCTTGCAGCTTGGGTGGGGGAGCATTCTTCATGTTCTTGTTGGGTCCTGGAAGCCGTGTTCATTTTGAACTAACTTCCTACCCCTGGCTCTACTCATTGCTTAGTAAATGTGGTCTGGAGGCACGTGGTGCAGCAGCATTATATGGATTTTGTTTGTCTGGATGGAATCATGTGTGTGCTGCTTCCATAATGGATGGAGTATGACAACAGCAAATACATTAATATGAAAAAATATTGCTATTGCAGCAGATGGAACAAGGAATAGAGTCAGCGCTGGTTCTCCACTGTGTGAGTGTGTGGTGACACACAGTCTGTTAATGTAAGACGATTCCTTATCACCAACGGTGGATTTCCTAACAGAGAAGCTAGCTCAAAATTTGCAAGAAGCATGCTGATGACTTTGTCTTCGCATCGACTCAGAAAACAATATTGGACTTGATACTGTCAGCCACACTATCAAGGGCTCTTCCTCCAAGTGTAGGCTTAGCATATTGCCCTTCATGGTGGACAGTCTTCTGGTCCTGGCCACTGGCCCCTGGCCCCTGCCATGCTTTGCTTCAGCACGAGCAATGGATTTTGCCTGGAAGTGATGCCACAGTACCCTAGGAATCACCCTCCCCAGATCTCTATGGATTTTACCTTAGAGGTCAGGGGTTCCTAAAGCAACAAGATGTCACTTCTGGGTATAGTTGGCAGTGGTATCACTCCACCCCTCCCTCATTTTTGCTCCCACTGGAGTAAACAGGCCAACTGGCAACCCTATGTAGTGTAGTGGTTAGATGTAGTGGTTAGGAGCGCAGAGTCTAATGTGGGAAAATCACTCCTCCACATGCAGCTGACTCTCTCAGAGCTGTTCTCTCAAGAGCAGTTCTCGAAAGAGTTCTCTCAGCCCTTCCTCCCTCACAGGGTGTCTGTTGTGGGGAGTGGAAGGAGATCGTAAGCCACTCTGAGACACCTTCAGGTAGTGAAGGGCAGGGTATAAATCCAGTCTCCTCCTCCTCCTCTTCTTCTCAGACAATATATGCACTTGCAGTCTGCATAAGACAAATGGGTTGAGCCTGTGCAAAAGGATAAATGGACACAAAATTGACATAAAAATGACAGTGCTCAGAGACTTGTGGGTGAACATTTGCTGCTGTTGTGAACGTCACAGTTTCTTAATAAACGGACTTCCAAAGAAGAGTCCTGTGAAAAACTGCTGAATTAGAATTCATCAATACATTTGACTGTATTAAGAAAGGTGAGTTAAGCAGAGCTGACACCGTCATGCTCTATTATAGGTGTTCAATCGCTTAAAGTAACTAGGTTAACCCCTTATCACCCATTACATCAAATGTGAAAGGTCACTGTACTTATCTGGTATACTTTTGAATCTTGCAGAGAAATGTTCCTATTTCATATTTTTCCTCTGTACCTGTATATATTCTACTGATTGAGCATCCTTTTATTGTTGTTGCATCTGACAAAATGACCCACAAAAGCTGATGCTTCAGTAAATCTGTCAGTCTTTAAGGTGTTACAGGACTCCTTTTTTGGCTTCATTTTTCTGCGGCAACAGATTAATATGGCTACCCTACTGGAATAAGAAGGGTTAGCTGTTCTGTGATTTTTCTGCAGAGGTAGTAACAGATTTTGCCTTTATATTTTTAAATCATCATTTCCCCCCCCTTCCATTTTCTTTTCCACTAATAAGTACGTCACATGAACAAAAAAGCCCTCGGTGCTCAACTTGTTTGTTATCGCTGGCTGCACAATATCTCACAAAACCATAAGCACATTGTAATCTTTGCCTTCGAAACAGCAGCATTTCTAGCTGAGTGATCAGCCATCTTAGCTGAGGTCACATTTCAAATATTACGTTTGTGTCTGGAGCCCCCCTTTGAGCTGAACTACGACAACTAATTCTCAACACAGTTCAGTGTCTTTATCAGTTTGCTAAACCTATGGGAATCTGAGATTCTCCCTTTAAAAATGCAAAGGCTTATGTCTGTGGGATAGAAAGTTTCAGTACCTTGAGTTTTTGTATCTGTGATGTAAAGATATCCCACTAAAGATAAATGTTCAGGGGATTTTGTGAATCAACATTGACATTGGCTGAAATATTGTGTTTGTTAGCCATATTTTGTAAGGATTTAGAAAGCGTGATAATGCTACCAATAGTGTTGGGGATATGTTCTGAGGAACAGAGTGCTATGTGAAACAGTGCTATAGAAGATGATTATAGTGTTGTTCTAATTGTATGGCTGCCAAGCCCTGAGTGGGGCATCCCCTATCCCCAGCTCCCATTTCCCACTACTGCTCAAAGTGGTGGCAGGAGAAAAAATAAGCAACAACAACAACAAAAGGCTGTTAGTCTGATGCCATAATGTCATGTCTGGCAAAAACTCAAAAGTGACCATAGAGTATCTGGTGATTCCTAGAAAGGACTGATGTCAAGCCTGGGTTTGCCCCGGAAGTGACATCATGATATCAGCAACAGTGCTCCCCCTTATCCTTGCCTCCTCCTATCTCCTGCTGGTGGCTCCAACCCTATATAATGGATATGCATTCACAGCATTTCCATTTCTTATGTGCGACTGCCATAAGAGGAGGAAACAGGAGCCACCAGGTGAGCACCTCTTGTAGGCTCCCATGCAAAAATGACTTGGGAAACATCTCAAGGTCACTTTCTGCAGCAGCCTGCTCCATCAGCCCTGTCAGTCCTGTTCCTGAGCTGTGCGGTTCTTTTAAAGAACACTTCCTTCCTCGGTCCCCCACCCATGTCAAACTTGCATGGCTGAGGACCAGGAGCAGAGGGGCCAACAGTTAAGGCTTGCAGCAGTGCTAAGTCTTTCTATGAGAGAGTTGCAACAGCCTTCTCCATTGGCCCCCAAACACCTAAACAAGCTTCATTTCTCAGCCATAAGCCTCTGGTATGAGTGGGAGGTGGTCAGGAAGTGCTGTTGTAGGGAGACCAGGCCAGTGTGGCAGCAGGGAGAAAATTGCTGGTGTTTTACCATAGAGATTTATCTAAATCCTAGTGCATCACGTCAGTGATGTGAGGTCATTTCTGGGTATTTGCCTGGCAAAGTAATATTTGTGTCAGATCCAGCCCTCATAACGAATGAGTTCGACACTCATGTTATGAGGTCCTTACAGAACCTTCTATAAACCAGGATATATGTGATCTTTCCAAGAAGGGTTTATATTACCTGGGGTTGCCAAGTTGATCTTCGCCGGGAGCAGGGGGCTCCCGGCCGGCATCTGGTGTGCGCGTGAAGTGCACACACACCGCATGCACGCCACCAGGCAGTGACGGGAGGATGCCAGGCACGCTGGGGGCGGGGCCATGGCCATACAAGGGAAAACCATAGAGTTTTCCCTTGTATGGCCATGGCCCTGCCCCCAGCGTGCCCAGCATCCTCCCGTCACTTCCGGGTAACACACACGTCGGGGAGGAGTTCCCCCCGGGGCCCGATCTGATGGTGCCAGGGAACAGGCCTCTGGGGCGGGGGTTTCCCCGCCCCCCTGGGGGGACTTTGGATCCCTAATATTACCCTTTTTCTTCAAGTAAACAGGTGGACAGACAAAACCTTCCCATCTAGCTTACTGGTTTTGTTTAGGAAATATACTTTGTGAATGGAGCCTTTTCTTCTCTCATGCTTCTTAGACCGTAAACCTTCCAGCATTATGAACACAGGAACAAAATGAAATCCCTCCATGAATCCTCACTTGCTTAGAAGAGAGCTAAATTCATACTTGATGCTGGGAGGGACACACCTGAAGAACCCACCTGCCCACCCTCATCTCATGTGTGAGTTGACTGAGCATGAACTAAAATATCATAGGAGGCAATCTGAAAGGTCTGCCTGTGGTATGTTGTACTTGTGATGCAAGGTATACACATGCAATTCCTCACTTCCTATTATGGTTATCAAGTGGTGATCAGGCATGTGAGAAATGGTCCAGTACTTGTGGCATACCTGAGTTGTTTAAGCTAAGGATTCCAAGAACTGTTAAGGGGACTATGACATTTTATTCATAAATCAATGTTAGCTTCAAGGCCTGCAGGTTTTCTTCCAATTTCTCCTCGAACTGGGAAGAACTACTGTGATTTGGCTACGTGCCTAGACCAATAGGATGATGGTATTATTAGTTAACATGAAATTAGCTTCTTCCCCGTGTCAAAGCAGTAACACAGTATAACACCTGGCCAACATTTATAATGTGTTAAGTTTCCTTTTTGTCTTTTTGCATGGGAATCACAGCTGGGGAAATACAATGTATCACATATAGGATATTAAGCTAAAAATAAGATGCCATCTATCATAATACTAACTTTTATCATTCCCCCCCCCCCCATATTCACATTTCTCACATTGCACCATATGGTAAAATGTTATTTTAGAAATCGCTTTCAGTCCCTACCTTCGCTAATTCAATGTGAGAATGTAATGGCACAGTGTATTAATAGCACTCCACCGCCATGTCACATTAAACTTGTTTCAGACTCTGGAAATAGCTTATTACTGATATGATAAAATATTACGCGTACCAAAAAAAATACCCATTCATTTCTGTAATGCAGTTAATATATACAATTACTGCATTAACTATGAAAGCATTCAGTACGGCTAATAAAAATCGTACACGGCACATTGCAATCAGTTGATGAATAATGCTAATATTCTAAGAAAGTAAAGAAGAAATTGGTTCCATTTGAAATAAAGGTGTGGTGCAAAGACAAGCTAGACATTCATTTAAGTACTTAATTTATCATATGTTGACCCAATGGGGTTTCAAGGGTCAAATAGCATCCCCTGAAACCAACTGGTCAGGTGAGTGGCCTTAAGCCTTTACCAGATTTGATTTCAGTAATACAGGAGAAGCTGGGAAATCCCAGTGCAGCAGAACAAAGACACTAAGTACATAGAGTAGGCTTAAAGGAGTATGACTGAAGAAAAACGTGCAGGAAGCAAATATATAAGCAGTAGGGATGCCAGCCTCCAGGTGGGACCTGAGAATCCCCTGGAATCACAGCTCATCTGCAAAGTACAGAGATCAGTTCCCCTGGAGAAAATGGGTGCTTTGGAGGGTGGATTCTATGGCATTGTACCCCACTGAGGTCCCTGTCCTCCCCAGGCTCCATCCTCCAAATCTTTAGGAGTTTCTGAACCTGTATCTGGCAAACCTACCCCCCACCCCCCACTGTTGGCCAGGAAGAACCTGACAAACCTAGAAGGCAGCCAATGGTTCATCTAGGTGACAAGTTGCTTAGATGGTAAAAGTGTGGCAGATTCTAAGATTGTACCACAGTAAGTAGTTGAGACAGGTCACTTACGGACGCCTGTCTTCTGGGGTTCTCCTCTCTAGCTCACAGTGTCTGCAGCCACACAGTCCTGCAAAACCTTTTTTTTTTAAATGTATGTATTTATTTTATTTTGCCAATTCTCTGCTGCCATCCAGGAAATCTGTTTGAGCCAGCTTACCATCTATGAAATTTTTATTCTGCCATCCATCCAAGGAGCTCAAGGCAACATGTAGCAGCATCTCCTCCCTCAATTTAAGGTAGGCTGAGAGAAAACAAACTGGCCCATGGTTGTCCACTGAATGTCATAGATCTGAACCCTGGCTTCCACACCCTGGTCCAGTCCTCTAATCACTCCAACACACTGGATCTAATGCTACCTAACACAACCATCGAAAGGGCTATGCAGCAATATCTCTTCAAATTCAGAACCAGGAAGACTGAAAGGGAAGATCCCCACCAGGTTTAACAAAGTACATACATTTTATCTTTTACTGTAACCAAAGAGTGGGCCCAGACATTACAGGTAGCATGTAGATAAAGATACTCAGTGTAGCTTTCATGGGCACCATGGTGCACCTGGAGTGCTGCTTCTGGCTTGAGATCTCCCAAACTTTTGTAAATGTCCCAAAGGCTGCCATTTTCTGACTGTTTCTATCTTCAGTGGTTTCCATTTTATATGGGCATCCACTGCTCTCTCAAAATTCCAAAAGTGCACACAGGCTCAAGAATAGATTTCAGCACCTGTTTTAAGAAATATCATTAGCTGAGAATTTCCACAACCTAATGGGTAAATGAATTACAGAGCCTGAAAAGTGACTAATAAATGATAAGATATGGAAGAACCAGGTGAAAAATAAAAAAAGCTTTGATAAAGTAGTAGTTTTTGAGGGAATGAATGAATGTACCTGTGCCAGTTTCCTGTTGTTCTTTCAATTATAGGAATGTGTGTGATTGATTTTGTTCACCATTAGAAATACACTGAAGTTCTAATTGAAAATTAACCTATTCAAAAATTGAAATGCAGAGTCCTGAAGATTACTGAATGAGGCACAGCAGAAAGTGACTGGATTTTGGAAGCTTATTTATTTTATAGCATACTAGGAAGTGAAGAGGTTGGGTATGCGGGAATGAATGCTCTCTTATTCTTTATTTATTTTGTTTTCTTTTTCTGTGTCTTGCCTGTTAACCATTTGTTCCCCTTATCTTGACTTACTGCTGGTCTTCAATATATGTTCTGACTGAGGAGAATAATAATTTAACTATGTAGCATCCACATTTAATATCCTAATTCTGCTTTAAATCTCTGTCTTATCTAAATTATATACTGTTGAAAAGTTGAACATTGCAGGAATCATTTCAGTCCCACAACTTTGAATTCGTAGATCTCAAGGAGTCTCTTTCGTGTTGCTGAAACCTTTCTAAATGATGCCACTCCACTCTTTGGTACTCTGATTCTTCCCCTTGTCCTCCATGAATTATTTTAAAGCGAGATGTTCTCTAAAAGGATTTATAACTTACCATTAGAAATCCTCTTCATTGCTTTTTAGCCCTGTAGGATTTCACAGGGATTACGAAGGGGATTTTTTTTATCACCAGGGAAATATAGCTTTGGCTATTATATCTTTTTAAAAAATACATCTTAAGCATAGCCTGTCCACCAAGCAAGCAACACATTCATATCCCCCCCCCCCCCAGCTATCATTCCAGGGAAAGCAGAGGACATTTTTTGTGAAGCATTTTAATTTTATATCTCAGTTGGAACAAAATGAAGTATGGCCCAATGTCTGGGATCTTTGGACAGGTTTGCTGTTTTGTATTTGATAGCCCAACTAGACTTGCATATGTTTGATGAAGAATTTTTTTTCTAGATAGTTCTTTGATTCTCCTTGTCACAAAGGCCGACATTCCAAAAAGGTCCACAGCACTTTTATGAGCGTTGATATTTTCTCCCCACCTCTCTTCCTTCTGTTGGTGGTGTTGGTCTTTTCCTTATCTTGTGAAAATGTCATGTTTCATTGATGTCCATTCAGGCTGTACTCCTGTGCAAATTTACCAACTTGGAAGTATACCCTTAAACTTGACTCTGAGACATGCTCTGGGGTGTTGTTGTCATTGCCACTGGCTAGGTCCAAGCTGGATAGCCTTTGCAGCTCTGTTGACATTGTTGGGGTTCATCTTGGCTTGTTGTAGACCATCAGCAGCCTTCCAGGATGGTGTCATGCAGGAACTTTCCAGGTAAGATTAAAGGGCCAACCCACCCTGTGCTTGGTTCTTAGTAAGAGCAGAATGAAGTTTTCTCCACTGGTCTCAGGGGCAATTTGAATTCACTTAACACCTTCAGGTGTCAGAGGAGACCTCTTCAACTTTGCTCATGTTCTTTCCCTGACTGTCCTTCATAGACTCTAGTTAGTTACACATCTGGCCTTGGATCCAGCAATGCACAAGTCGGAGTAGCATGTGGGAGACCCAGGTTCGAATCCCCACTCATGCCATGGAAGCTCACTGATCGAATGGAGGAGAGGAGAATGATGCAGGCCGCTTTGGGTCCCCATTGGGGAGAAAGGTGGGGTACAAATGAATTAAATGAATAATAAGTAACTACTTTTTAATGCAATCCACTTCAAGTATTTTATTAATATTGTAAGCTGCCTTAATCTCTCTAAGGAAGAAAGGCAGCTAATGAATAAATAAATAAATATTTTTAAAGGGTTGTACTGAAAAGGGAGCTGCTGTAGCTCAAGTGGTTAAGATGCTGAACTGAGGGCTGTGGAAGGTCAGTAGTTCAGCAGTTCGAGACCCGGGTGCCGCATGATGGAGTGAGCTCCCGTCTCTAGTTCCAGCTTCTGCCAACCTAGCAGTTCGAAAGCAAGAAATTGCAAGTAGATAAATAGGTACCACTTCAGTGGGAAGGTAACAGCGTTCCGTGCGCCTTGGTGTTTATTCATGCCAGCCACATGACCACGGAAACGTCTTTGGACAGCGCTGGCTCTTCGGCTTTGAAATGGAGATGAGCACCACAACCCTAGAGTCGGATTGGACTGGCTTTCGAGCAAGGGAACCTTTACCTTTACTGAAAAGGGACACTGCAAGCTGTGGCAGCCCCAGACTTCAACTCCAGGGAGGTGGAGCTTGAAACAGGTCTTAAAATGAGACTATGAAGAAGGGGAGGAAAATCAATATTTGTGAAAAGTTGGACCACCCCTAATGTATAGTACATAGCAGGACCGAGCTTGCACATCCAAAGCCATGCAGTCATAAAGCTACCCCCAGCACCAATTCCAAGAAAGAAGTAGATATACCAAGATGATTTCAAGCCCCACCGGGAGCTTGGTAATCCTAATAAGCAATGTCTAGCAGTGCAATCGTCTGATTGATGTTGATTTAATTGGATAAAATGCATGACATCATAGAGGTTGACGAGTCAAGTCAAATCTCTTTTGTAGCCTTACTCAGCCTTTGTATTTCATAATCCTCCTTTTTGGAGAGGCAAAACAAAAAAGACACTTTATATTAAAAATAAATAAACCATGTGCCTGGAGAAGAGCCATCAGACCTTCTTTAGTACTGCCACATCAAACATAATTACTTAAATTATCTTTAATCCATTTAATTTCTTAGTCTGAAATGGCAGCAAATAATTGTTAGATCATACGATCGCAGCCACTAACCATTTTATGGTGGGCACTCTGCCAGCATTGCTGGGGCTCCCCCTCCCCTTCAAAGTCTCTCTTGTCTAATTCTTGTAAACTTTTTTGGAAAGCTGCTGTCAACAAGTATAAATGGGGAAGTTCTGAAAGGCCCAAACGGCTGTCAGTCTGTTCTACTGCAAATCCCAATAGCCTTCTTGAGAGGGGCTCATATGTTGAATGAGATCTGTTCATTTGCCTGATTTCCATAGCAGTGCTTATTTTGAACATATTTCCATTTAATGGGAGAGAAAAGATAACTGGTCTAAGAATAAGGCATTTCTTAACCTTTAAGTGGAAATTTTAATCTGTTAGGGTCAACCTGGGAGGAAAGGCAGCTTCAGACCCTGGATGCTAAACAGGGTCGGTACCTGGATGGGTATTCAAAGTCTTAAAATATGATGCTGTTAAAGTGCTGCACTCAGTTTGCCGGCAAATTTGGAAAACGCAACAGTGGCCACAGGACTGGAAAAGGTCAGTATACATTCCAATCCCAAAGAAGGGCAATGCCAAGGAATGTTCAAACTATCACACAATTGCACTCATTTCACATGCTAGCAAGATCATGCTCAAGATCCTACAAGCTAGGCTACAACAGTACGTGGATAGAGAACTGCCAGAAGTACAAGCTGGGTTTTGAAGAGGTAGAGGAACTAGAGATCAAATTGCCAACATTCGCTGGATTATGGAGAAAGCAAGAGAGTACCAGAAAAACATCTACTTCTGCTTCATTGACTATGCTAAAGCCTTTGATCGTGTGGATCACAACAAACTATGGCAGGTCATTAAAGTGATGGGAGTACCAGACCACCTCACATGTCTCTTGAGAAACCTGTATAAGGATCAAGAAGTGACAGTTAGAACCGGATATGGAACAACTGATTGGTTTAGCATAGGAAAAGGAGTACGACAAGGATGTATATTGTCACCTTGCTTATTTAATTTATATGCAGAGTACATCATGCGAAATGCTGGCCTGGATGAATCACAAGCGGGAATTAAGATTGCTGGGAAAAAGATCAACAACCTCAGATATGCAGACGATACCACTGTAATGGCAGAAAGTGAAGAGGACCTCAAGAGTCTCTTGCTCAGGGTGAAAGAGAAGAGTGTAAAAGTTGGCTTGAAACTCAATATCAAAAAAACTAAGATCATGGCATCCGGCCCCATCACTCCTTGGCAAACAGAAGGGGAAGTTGTGGAAGCAGTGACAGACTTCACGTTCCTGGGTTCCAAGATCACTGCAGATGGTGACTGCAGCCATGAAATTAAAGGACGCCTGCTCCTTGGGAGGAAAGCGATGGCGAACCTAAACAGCATGATAAATAGTAGAGACATCACCTGCCAACAAAAGTCCACATGGTCAAAGCAATGGTATTCCCAGTAGTAATTTATGGCTGTGAAGGCCGAGCGCCGAAGAATAGATTCTTTTGAACTATGGTGCTGGAGAAGACTCTTGAGAGTCCCCTGGAATACAAGGTGATCAGATCAGTCAATCCTAAAAGAAATCAACCCTGACTGTTCCCTGAAGTTGAAGCTCAAATACTTTGGCCACCAAATGAGAAGGGAGCACTCACTGGTGAAAACCCTGATGATGGGAAAGATTGAAGGTCAAAGAAGAAGGGGATGGCAAAGGATGAGATGGTTAGACAGTGTCACCAATGCAATGAACATGAAATTGAGCAAACTTCAGAGGAGGGCAGAAGACAGGAAGGCTTGGCGTGATGTGGTCCATGGGGTCGTGAAGAGTCAGACTCGACTGTGCGACTGAACAACAACAACCTGGATGGGACACTACCAAGGAAGACTCTGCAGAAGAAGACAGTCGCAAAACCTCCTCTGCTTCTCACTTGCCTCAAAAGCCATTTGCTGGGGTTGCCATAAGTCAGCTGTGTTTTGACAGTGCTTAAATACATACGTAGGGTCAACCTGCTGTAATTGTCAGAGCATCAGTCTGAGATCTGAGAGACCAAATGTCCACACAGACATGAAGTTTGCTGTGTGATCTGGAACCAGTCACACTTGCTCAGCCTATCTTATCTCACCGTGTTGTGAAGATATGAAATGAGGAATGGAGAATGGAACACCTTGAGGGAAAGTCAGGAAAAAAAATACTAGATATGATCTCAATGGGCTGTGTTCTACAAATCTTCTGCTTGCAGAAGCCAGTCCTGCAGAAAGATTTGCAAAAAGGATTACTGGGATGCTCACAGACAAGAAGCCGTGCAGGTTGAAAGGCTGCAATGAATGGGGAAATCCGTCTTCTAAGAACATAGACAGGACAGAACCTGGTATAAAAATATAGATGGAAAATACCTATGTTACATTAGCCTCACCCAGGTTAGGTATATGGTTGCACTGATAAAACTCTGCAGAAAACCAGTCTTGATGTGACAGTATGTACAATTGTATCAAGATTCTTTTTGGGTAATGTTTCACCAGTGTTCAAGACTGCATGTGTACCTCAGTAAAACCCTGCAACTTGTTACTGTCCCATCAAAACCGCTGCAATCACATCAAGATTGCTTTTTTTGTAGGGAGGGCGTTCATTCTTCACAAAAAAGAGGTAATTTCACTCTCAGTGTAACACTTCAGTGAAGGCAACATAGACCCCGGTCACACAGGAGGGTTAGGCCTGGAAGAGGGACGGATCGGGGGCGCAGCAAATGGGCACGATCAAACTGCAATGTCTGGGAAGTGGCACACACCCGTCCCTGATCCGGCCCTTCAGGCCGAAAATCCGCTGTAAAAAAACCCCACCTACAGAGCAGGACTTACCGGAAACACTGCAGCAAGCGCGGCCGTCTGATCGCCTGTCTTCCGGAGCAATCGAGGCTCCCAGCCAAACTGCGCATGCGCACACATGCGCAGCCAGCGGCCTCACGCTCCCTTCCATTGCTTTCTCCCTGGCATCTGATCGTGCCGGGGAGCAACTGCGCAGCGGCTCACAGGATCTGTGTGATCCTGCCGCTGCGTGTCTCTTTTGGTGCGGCTTTCAAAAGCCGCACTTCGCCCGTGCTTCCCCCCCTTCCCGTGTGGCAGGGGCCATAGATGATCAGCTGGAACTCACTGAGTGATATGTATGCATGTGTGACTCAATCCCTTCCTTAAAAAAAAGTTTAAAAGGACTGCAGAAGACAGCCTAAAACAGCTGTGCAACAGGGAGTGCCTCCCCACCATGCAGCTGTTTTTCATGCTGCTTTTCAGTCCCTTTAAACTTTAAAGGGACAACACAAGACAGCTCAAAACAGCTGAGCAGTGCTCAGCTGTTTCTTAGGCTTTCTGCAAACCTCATTTAAATTGACTGTGGTCCCTTTCAATGGGGTTTGCAGGGCCACAAACTGCTTTAAAATGACAGAAATGACATGTGATCCTAAGGATTTTTTAAAGTAGCTGCACTCATATGAAGCAAGGAAGGGACAGTAATATTGGCTTTTCTGTGATTTGTCCATGTTTTTTTTTTTTTTTTTAAATAGCAGTACCTTGCTTGCAGAGTGATCATTTGCAAGCTGAGTGATCTAATCATAGGTCTGTCTCCTGGAGCAAAGGAGTACGTCTTGTCAAAGGAATTTTGTGCTTGAGGAAGCATGGGAGGATTTGTTCAGTTTGTAAATTTCTTTTTACATATCTTGCTTTGGCAGCAGCTTTAGACATCAGAACATGATCTTAAGACTCAGGCTCACACTAGGTCCTAGTGGAGGTGAGGGGAAGGGTGGGAATTGCCAGGAAGCTTTATTAAGTAATATCTTGAAATGTACTGGGCTGGACTGGCAAACTCTGCTATACAGGACATATTTGGGCTCCCCCATCCACTTCAGTCTTTGCCCAGGCCCCTGAAGGTTAGCAGACCACAGGAATGGCAGGGGGTACAGTGCATGGAGATATATCTTGAAGGCAAAAGCAGTAGACATTTCCCCTTCTTTTTGTAAATGGAAGTGCCTCTGCTTATGCAAGGACATTTTAGGATGCTACACATTGAAGAAGAAGAAGAAGAGGAGGAGGAGGAGATTGGATCTATACCCCGCCCTTCACTACCCAAAGGTGTCTCAGAGCGGCTTACAAACTCCTTTCCCTTCCCCTCCCCACAACAGACACCCTGTGGGGTAGGTGGGGCTCAGAGAGCTCTTGACAGAAACTACTCTTTTTCGAGAACAGCTCTTATCAGAGCTACGGCTTGCCCATGGCTATCCAGCCAGGTGCATTGAGAATCAAAATTACTCATTTTTTATTGTCGTTTCCCCTGCCCCTGGTTTGTGAGCCATGTAAAGTTTAAACCCCTGCTTTCTGCTGCCCATGACTTTTTGTGGGGAGCAGATAGCAGGGGTTTCCAAACAGCTGAGTGGCAGGGACCAATGCTCAGCATTTAAACCAAACAGCTGAGCTGTTTTTTGTGAGGAGCAGAAAACTCTCCACTCTTCATGGACAGCATCAACATTTGTGGAAGTTTGTGGCACTTCAGTTTGTGAACATTGCTTTGTGAATCACAAACCAGCCAGAATTTGTGACAGATTTTACTTCATCAGCTGGTTTACGCCCATCCCTACCATTCACACATTCTCAGCCTAACATATTTCACAGAATTGTTGAGAGGGTAAAATGGAGGAGAGTAGAGCAATGTAAAAATACTATGGATCCCCATTGTGAAAAAAGGCAGGTTATAAGATAGATAAATAAATAAATAAATAAATAAATAAATAATCTATTACTAGCATTAGAGATGGGTAATGAGACATTTCTGTACCCCTACTAAAATCACACAAAGGGAAATCAGAACAAAGTGGGGACATCTTTTCCCAAAACAGGATGCATGGCAAACGAAGTGGAGGCGCAGTCACCTTCCCAAATCCAGGTGAACCAATAAGGAATCTGTGCATTCAAATTACCCATATTTTTACTGGGGAGGGGAAGAAAGTTCCATCCATCCAGAGTTCCTGCCTCCCTCTCAAACTTTGTCCACACCCCTTGAGAATATTATACACCACCAACGAGGGCTCACTCTATAACTATCTTGGGCAGAAGTAGTATCTTTAGAAAAAGATGAAGATGTTGGTAAAAAATTGTCTGGAGTTATGCTTACTTGGCTGTGCTTTAATTTCACATTATTGAAGGAAATTTATTTAAATTAACTTTAATCTGCTTCTTAAAGTCTGAAATGAAGCTAATGAGAAGTAAATCTTTTAGGCACAGAGCTTCCATTTGTAGATCAGTACCAGTCTGTATGCTGCTAAAGTTCTAATATGCTTGGCTGTGTTTATGGGGTATTTTTGTTTCAGGTAATCGTCTTTGTTATTTCTGGAGAAATGCAATCAGAACATCACTAATCATGAAGACACTCCCCTTCTTTGATATTGTAAATGATCTGAACCAGAAGAGAATTATTCCCAGCATTCATACATGGTTGGACCCCCACATTGTTTGGTTTAATTTGCTATGCACTGGGCAGTGGGAGGAGTCTGTGGTTTTACCATAGAGTTTCTGGAAATTCCTAGAGCTACTGCTGTTGCTTCTGAGTTATTCCAAGAATTGCAAATCCAGAATCTGCAGCTGGTGCAAAATGCTGTGGCCAGGCTGTTGATGGGACTCCCTGTTTGGGAGCACATCCAGCCTGTGCTAAAGGCATTGCACTGGCTGCCTATAGCATAACGGATTCACTTCAAGGTGCTGGTTCTTACTTTTAAAGCCCTATATGGCCAGGGTCCTATATACCTGAGGGACCGCCTTTCCCCATATGTACCCCAGAGAGCACTGCAATCAGGGGCTCAAAACTGACTGGCCCTCCTTAAGAGCTGGCAGAAACCAGGGCCAGGACTTTCTCGATGGCGGCTCCTCTCTGGTAGAATGAGCTCCCAGTGGAGATCAGGGCCCTGCGGGATCTTTTACAGTTCTGCAGGGGCTGTAAAATGGAGCTCTTCCACCAGGCCTTTAGAGCCGCCACCACCGTTAAGAACTGAGAGCCGAGGGCTAGAGAGCCCTGTTTCCTCCTGGAATTCCAACAATAGCCTGAGCCAACCACTGGAAAGACAATCAAAGAAGGTTGAAGAACCGACTATGAGAAGAGAGAACTGAATAGCAGTCATTATGAAATCAATGTCACTAGCACTTTACTATATGGTTTTATAAATGTTTTAACTTAATTTATATTTTACGTTTTATTGTAAACCATGTGTGGACTTTTGTGTAAGCTGCCTTGGCTGGGAGGGTGGGGTAGAAATTTAATAAATAAATAAATAAAGGGACATTAAGAACATAAGAACATAAGAGACGCCAGTGTTGGATCAGGCCAAAGGCCCATCCAGTCCAACACTCTGTGTCACACAGTGGCCAGAAATACCAGTGCCATCAGGAGGTCCACCAGTGGGGCCAGGACATTAGAAGCCCTCCCACTGTTGACCCCCCCCCCAAGCACCAAGAAGACAAAGCATCACTTGCCCCAGAGCCCTTATCTATACCTTGTGGCTAATAGCCACTGATGGACCTCTGCTCCATATGCTTATCTAATTCCCTTTTGAAGCCGTCCATGCCTGTAGACTATGACATTGTCATAGTCATGATCCTGGTGAGGGTTTTTAAAAAAATATTTTTTAAATTTATTCCCTAATGCCGAGCAGCGGAGCGCAACAGGAACGTGGGGCCAGGGATGACAAGGATGTCATTTAACTAGATCCCTTTGCCATTCTTACTACCCAACAGAATCAACCTAGTTTGGAATTTCAGTATCTAATGCTTGGCTTACCTTGGAGCTTGGTTTATTCTGGAGTACAAGAGGCTGCTGCTTATAGAATAACATTCACAGGTGGCTTGTTGCTTTAGAAAAGAAATAGAAGCCCTTTATTGTGAAGGAACTCCTCACTGGATAGGAAAGGTCAAGGAAAAGAAGATTCTATCTAAGTTAGGATGGAGAAAGATTGCAGGGAGCACATCATGGTGGTTATGGAGAGAAGCAGGACGAGAAGGAGTTTCTTGAAAGGAAGGGACCTAGTGCAGTCAACTCCAAGTTTCCAAGTTGTTAAATTCCTGGTTGTTTGGAGATGGAACCTGGGGAGAGCAAGTTTTAGGGAGAAGAGGGACCTCAGCAGAGTACGACAGAGTCCACCCTCCAAATCAGCTATTTTCTCTATATAACAGAGATCAGTGGTGGTGGGAGAAAAATAAATAAAATAATTTTTTTAAAAAAACCAATTGGTGATGTAGTCATGCACAGGATGTCGTGGCCGTGTGGCCCTGCCCCCAAGCCTCCCACTGATTACCAGGCACCACTTGGCAATCCTACCCCTCCTCTGAATTTTTCGATTCTAAATCTGGCCTTTATTGTTTAGGCCCTTTAATGCAGGGTTTCTCTCTCTCCTCAGAAGCCCCAGCCATAAACTGAAGTTGGATCTAGCATCGTTCAGGCCTGTGCTCTAATTTAATAATTGCCATGTTCCCATTGCAAACCTAACTGCAGATGGGCCAAGGAATTAAGTGTTGAAGGCAAGAGAGGGAAGACGCTGGTGGATGTGGTTTCAAAATAGATGAAGAGCCATTTAAGTGGAAGTACACAGTAAGGCTCCTCCAGATGGCTGACGCTGCTCAGATGAAAAGATGCAAGTGCCAACAGCTGTGGGATTTGCACATGAGAGGGGAAATAGATAGGAGAAGGGCAGTAGAGATGTACAGGAGCCCATGACATGAGTGCAACCTCCTCAGTCATCCAAACTGTTTGGCAGGCACCTCACTTCCACCGGCCCATCTGTATCGGGTCGTAAACTGAAGACAGTTGGGAGGGGGTTGGTGTTTTTTAAAAGAGTCTAATGCCTGCTGCTGCTGAGTGGTAAGTGTGGATTTGTCACCATTCTTCTATTTAGAACTCCCTCCTTTAAACGGAAACCTCACACCTGGTCTGTGGGAGCCACAGTAGTTTGGAAAATATCATTTAGTGATATTTAATGCAAACAGATTGTGTTATACCAAAATAAACACCATTAGCCTGGCACTGTACAGAGAACGACTGATTCCAATTAATATTATTCTCAAATTAGAAAGGACTGACTTTCTTTTGAGTGCTTTTATATAAGGATGGGAAGAAACTTTTCCTCCCTAAATCATGTAGCCGACAGCCCTGGTCCACCGACCGGTTGGCAATGCTGAGTAAGATGATGGGGTCTGAGCTCAGCTTGAATCTGGATTGTCTAATCAGGTGTAGGTGCTTTCACACATGCTAAATAATGCAGTTGCAATCCACTTCAGTGACCATTTGCAAGTGGACTTTGCCATTCCACAGAGTAAAATCCAGTTTTACAGTGCATTGAAAGTAGATTAAAAGTGCATTATTTACCATGTGTGAAAGAACACAATGATAGCTCTGCTGAGTCAGTCCATCCAGTCCTCTATCCTGTTTTTTACAATAACTTGGTGGATGTACCAGAAGACCAAGGCTTGCCCTGTTGCCAGGGCTTTTTTTGTAGAAAAAGCCCAGCAGGAACTCATTAGTATAATAGGCCATACCCAACAGCAGGAACTCATTAGCATATTAGGCCACACCCTGACAGCACAGCTCATTCGCATATTAGGCCACACCCCCATGTTACCAGAAGTGTGGTTATCCAGCCACACCCACCTATTGCTTCTTATTCTCTTTACCTTGTTTGTTGACAAAACCCAGGGCTTTTTGCTTGTTAGGCCACATACCCCTAATTGTAGCCAATCCTAATGAGTTTCTGCTGTTGGGTGTGGCCTATTATGCTAATGAGTTCCTGCTGGGCGTGGCCAACTTGGGAGCCAGCCAGAACTCCGTTCCTGCGTTCCTGCCCCAAAATAGCCCTGCCTGTTGCTGCCACTGAGCAGCTGGTATTTAGAGGAAATGGAAGCTCCATTCAGCCATCATGGCTTATTAGCCATGGATAGACTTAGGGATGCCAGGCTTGGGGGGTCTCCCAGAATTACAGCTCATCTCTAAACTACAGAGATCAATTCCCTGGGAGAAAATGGATTTTTTTTCTTTGGAGGATGGACTCTATGGCATTGTACTCCACTGAGCTCCCTGTCCTCCCCAGGCTCCACACGCAAATCTCCAGGAATTTCCCAACCTGGACCTGGCAACCCTACACCCCTGCCAGTGGCTGGGGAGCCCTGGCAATCCCAGAAATCCATAAGTTTGTCTCATCCCCTTCAAAAATCATCTTAATTAGTATCCATCACTACATCAGGGCTGCCAAATCTGGGTTGGGAAATTCCTGGAGATTTTTGGGGGGTGGGGCCTGGGGAGGAGAGGGTTTGGGGAAGGGAGGTGCCTCAACTAGTTATAATTATTGGCAGAGTTTAAACATGCAGAGGAATGGAGCACCAACTGTTTAAAGAAAATAATTTGGCTTATTAAAGAAGAAATGAACGCTGAATAAACAGATGAGAGGAAGAGAGGCTTAACTAACTGACTAACTGATGCAAGAGACAGGAACAAAGGGGGAGGGCTCAGCTGAAGCAGGACGTCTCCAAAGAGGAGACAGGAAGGACATAGTTTGAGATTGTGAGAAGTCCCTAATCTAGCTATGCTAACTAGCAGTCCTTCAGCTGTCCACCTGTAGAGGGATCTTCTGATCTTCAAGTAGGTGCACTATAGGCCTTGTATATTCCAGCAAGAATGTCAGAGAGCCAGTGTGGTGCAGTGGTTAAGTGCGTGGACTCTAATCTGGGAGAACCAGGTTTGATTCCCCACTCCTCCACTCGCACCTGCTGGATGACCTTGGGTAAGCCATAGTTCTGTCAGAGCTGTTCTGGAAAGAGCAGTTCTGTCAGAGGTCTCTCAGCCCCACCTACCTTACAGGGTGTCTGTTGTGGGGAGGGGAAGGGAAAAGAGATTGTAAGCCGCTCTGAGACTCTGAGTGAAGGGCGGGGTATAAATCCAATGTCTTCTCTTCTTCTTCTTCCCCAAAGCAACCATTTTCTCCAGGGGGATGAATTTCCATAGGCTAGAGATCAGTTGTAATTCTGGGAAAACTCCAGGCCCACCTGGAGGTTGGCAATCCTAGCTCCATCCTAACAGCAGTGAATTCTGCAAATTAATTATGCCTTGTGTAAAGAAATACTTTTGTCCATCCTGAATCTGCAGTCCTGTCTTATCAGGTGCCCCTGTATTGTTATACTGCCATGGTCTCTGTGATGGTGCTCCTTTTCTCAAATATCTGCATCACTCTTTTCAATGAGAAACAAAAGAAGTTAAAAACAAATCTGTTGTTAGCTAAAGAAAAACCAAAATAGCAGCAGCACAACAGAGAAGAAGAGCCAAAGGCCTTTTGAAGCAGACTAGAACTACGCCTTTTCCTGAAGTCTGAGAGAGGGAGAAAATTCAGCATCTCTTCATTCAGGCTGAGCCACAGTCTTGCAGTGATTAAAGCAGAAAGTCTGGGTCCTTCAGAATGGTAAACTCGCTTCCCATAGCTAGGGTAGTAGGTACAGGGCTCATATGGGAAATCATTTTTCCTTCATTAATCCCCCTCTTTTCTCCCCAGTGGGTACCCAAAGAGGCTTACAACCCCATTCTCCCTACCTCAATTTTATCCTCACACCAACAACTCTGTGAGTTGTGAGGCTGAGAGAGAGAGACAGAGACAGAGAGAGACTAGCCCAACATCACCCAGCAAGTGCCCACAGTAGGGTTGCCAAGTCTGGGTTGGAAAATACCTGGAGACTTTGGGGTGGAGCCAGGAGAGGGTGTGGTTTGGGGAGGGGAGGGGCCTCAGCATAGTACAATGCCATGGAGTCCACCCTTCAAAGCAGCCATTTTCTCCAGGGGAGCTGATCTCTGTCGGCTGGGGATCAGTGGTAAAAGCGGGAGATCCCCAGGCCCCACCTGGAGGCTGGCAACCCTAGCCCACAGCAGAGTAGAGATTCAAACCTGGGTCTCTCAGATCCTAGTTCAACGTTCTAACTACTACGCTAGGGATGCCAGCCTCCAGGTGGGACCTGGGGATCCCCCAGAATTACAGCTCATCTCCAGATTACAGAGATCATTTCCCTTGGAGAAAATAGATGCTTTGGAGGGTGGACTCTATGGCATTGTATCTCACTGAGTTCCCTGTCCTCCTCAGGCTCCATCCCCAAATCTCAAGGAGTTTCCCAACCTGTATCTGGCAACCTTATCCCCTCCCCCCCTTTTCCTCACCGGTAGCTATGGGGACCTGGCAACCCTAGGCCATGCTGGCTCTTGGTATGTAGCTCTTACACAGTATAATATTGTAAAGAAAGCACCAGCTTTCTGTGAACTGGGGAAAAATGTCAGTCCATAGAGCAGCTGCAAGACTGGTTAAGTACATTCTCATCTCTCTGAATCTGTCCAGAGGCATGCGACAGGATTCTGCAGCATCAGAGGCTTCCAAACAGCTTTCAAAGGCAGCCCCTGTATTAAATGCATTATGCTGATTGATCTCAGAGGTTTTGGAAATTGGCTTTCCGATTGAAACAGGAAGCACAATTGTGGACTCGTCAAATGTAAGGGTTCAGGGGGCTTAGAATGAGAGAAGAGACAGTTTGGAAAGAGTTGTCACCAGTCCTCCTGAGCTCACCCAGGATGTATCTCTGGCCACTACCTTAAATTCTTTTCTTGTCCTCAATCCTGTTGTCGTCGGGCAAGAAGAAAAGTTAAACCTGCAGTTTGATGTACACTCAGCCCATTAAGAGTAAGGGCTACTTTGTTCTTCCCTCGCTCTTCAGATGCTGACAGCTGCCTGGAACTGAAATCAGCAGCAAGGTGGAATAAACAGCAGAGCTGTCTTGTGAGATTTGCTGCTGGTTAATACCGAATCAGCTGGATCATCTATTTCCACATTTGTTTTCTGTTCCCCGAGATAGCTATCTTTGCTCATGTTAGCAGACCAAAAAGGGCCCATAAACACTAGCTGGAAATACGGCCTCCCTTTTAAGTGAGCTGGAATGTGAGCTGGAAATACAGTCTCTCTCTCTCTTACTCCTCCCCCCCCCCTTAGCATTTATAGTAGTCTGCTCAGAATCATATGATTTCTGGTACGGTGGCAGTGATGGCACCAGATAAAATGTTGAGGCAGGGAGGTGGAGAAACAGAAACAAATTTCATTCCATGAGGCCAAGCCCATCTCACATATTAAACCTTCCCAAACAGAAACATCTTTATATTTCATCCAAAAGTTCTGACCCTAAATATATTTGCTCAGAAACTAATTTCACCTATTTCAGTAAAGGGACTTAGGGTTAGGGTGTTGAACTAGAACCTGGGAGACCTGGATTCCAATCCCTTCTCTGCCGTGAGAGGCACTTTTTTGGCACTGGCCCAGTTGCTCTCTCAGCCTAACCTACCTTGCAGGGCTGTTGTGAAGAAAAACGGAGGAGGCTATGTCAACCTACCAGAGTTTTGGATGAAGGATGGAATGACAAATGTGTAGATAGACGAATTGATAGAATAAGATTTCCAGAACATGTCTATGTGAAATAGAATTGCAGACTTAGTGAAAATTCTAATTTACAATTTTGATTTTTTAAAAAACAAGTTAGCTGAAATCTCTAGCTGTCGCTAAACTTGAGTGGCTTCTTTCATATAAAGAACAGTAATGAGGCTGTCTTCCTGATCTAGCTTGTCTAAGTCATGTACACGGTTTCCCTTTACTGGTCGCACGATCAAACAACAGGTGCTTTTCTCACTCTGAAAATGGGCTGAATTACCTGTTGAATTTTTTGCCTGTTATACAGATGTTAAGGATCCGTAGCAGAAAATAGGTGATGTGCCTGGAGTGCTTGTTTAGTAAAGCAAGCCCAGTGACTTAAGTGACAGTACAATCCTGTACAAAATTCTTCCAGTCTAAATCCATTTACTTCAGTGGGCTTGGACATGCTGCATAGGATTACACTGTGAGTTGATCAGCACACTTCAGCACCATTATAACAAGTTTCCCAAACCAGAGAAAGAAATTGAGGCAAGATTGAGGTGAGGAGAAAAAAAGTAAAGAGGGAATGGAAAGGGAAAGTTTAGCATGCATTGAAAGGGTTGTGGAAAACCAGTTAAACCCAAGAGTTTCGTGTGCTATGCCTGACATTTGCGGTGGGAGCCATCTTGGCCAAGGAGAACTGTCCCGGAGTATTTCATCACAGTTGGGGGGGGGGATTACAGGCAGAAATGTATTTCCCATTGAAATGATTGCTGGCTGGCATACAAAATGCAAACATGTCATTCTATCAGTAAAGTGGGGGAAAATGAAATTATCAAGGAACAAAATACCCTGAAGCTGAATTAAGCTGGCTGTGTGCATGTGTTGTGGATTTCAGCGCTTCCTGCCCCATCTACATGTGCTGGATTCCTTCACTCTATCCACTCTGCTGTTTAAGACATTTCATCTCTTCTTCTGTCCCATATCAGAGCAGGTCTAACCTACTTGCCCATATAGGGCAATCCTAAACACCCTTTGTAAGGCCCTTGATTTCACTGGAGTCCCTCTCCACTGAGCTCCTCCGGTCTGCTTGACACGGAAGCCCTTCCAATCAGCTGGAATAGCTAAATGGAACCTCCACATTAAGAAGCAGTATTCCACCAAATTCCGGGTGCTAGAATACAAGCAGCAGGGGCTGCTGTTGCCTTCTTGTCCTGCATGGAGGCTGGCCTCTGCTCGCAACAGTTTGGTAGATGGAGACGAGTATCTTAAGCAAGACTACATGCTAAGAACAAAGCAGAGGCAGGCTTTGAACCCATAAAATTAATCTCTTGGGATTAATTTCCCTTTTATTAATTTGCCCCCCCCCAAAAAAATTCATATCCCGTCCAAACCTAATCAATTTCCCGACATTCCCCCCATGCCTAAATTTGATTAGAACATGCCTTTAGTCAATTGGTTAGTTAAAGTTGTAATTCCCGAGGCTTACAAGACCAACAACCAAGCCAATAAAAAATTCCTAAAACGCAAAAATGAACACATCCATCAAAAGGGCACTGGCAGCAGCAACAAATCATAAATATATCCTGAGACGCAGGCTGAAAATAACAATGCCTCACATTTTCCTTCTCCAAAATTGCCTGGTCTAGGCACAGGGAGAGTTCGTGTGCTCTTAACCACTTCAAAAACAATTAGACCTTGATTATGAGACATCAGTTATAGGCCAGCCCCCATCCAGGAAAACAATGAAGGCCTGATTTTTAAAAGCACTCTGCGTGGGCCTGACAGCTTGCCCATATATTTTTCTTAGAAGGGTCTGGAGCCAGCATTAATGACTTCTATATTAGAGGTCTTACAAATGCCATAAATAAATCCAGTTCTCTGCTGTTATTGGATAGTGAAAGAGGGCTTACTACTGCAACTACACCCACATATCTTGGGGCCAGGACCTCACTGAAAAGCTTCAGATGTGCAGCAATGGACTGGAGATACTGATAGTCCGGTGACCTTGGACAAGTTTTTGTCTCTGTCTCTCCCTCTCAGCCTAACTTCCCATTCATGGCTCGCAACCAGCAGTGAGGGAGGAAGATGGGATGTGGGGAAATGGTGCCTTGCCAATGGCACACTAGCACTTCCGGTGAATACGGGAAGTAACATCACATCACTGGCAACATGAAGTCACTCCCATTTTCTGTTTTTGACATCCAGGCATTTGCCAGGAGTGACACTGCACTGCCATCATGGTACCATTTTAAACAAAACAAACAAAAAAGATTCCTTTCGCTGGCGGGACGAGAGCGGGAGGCCTGGTGCCTGGGATTTAAGCAAGCTGAGGAGACGAGTCACAGAAGCAAAGTCAGGTTTGGGTTCAAAGTCAGAGCAGAATTCAGAGAGTCATCCACGAGCGAGGTCTAACAGTTCGAGGTCATTTGTCAAGCAGTCAGAGCCGTCCCAGAAAATCAGAGTCAAGAGCCAGTTTGTGGGTAGAAGGAGCAGAGCAGAGCAGAGTCCGGAGCTGTGGTCGCAGAGTCAGAGGTACAGTGACCTATTGCTTCCATTCTCAACCTGTCACCCACTTCCTCATTTATGCCAGGTGTACAGCTGTGCTGCGTTGGGCTACTGCTTGAGCCATTGCTCCGGCTTGTTAGCCCCAGGTGTCTTCGGGCATCCGCACGGACTCTGCCTCCTCTCGAGAAGCTCTCGCCATGCCTTCCTTGGCCTGTGCTCTGGTGGCTCTGAGGATGACAGGACTGAAGTGGTTTGCGTACCCTTGTCCAAAACTGGGTCAAGGACGAGCCATTGGGGTGCTGTCCCCTGATGACCGCTCCTGAGATGCTTGCACGACCATAGCCTCTGAAGCCCTGCTGTCAGTGGCTGGCTGCACACTCCCATCTGTAATGGGTTCCAGCTACTTGCTCTCTTTGGTGTAGTGGTTAAGAGTGGTGGAGTCTAATCTGGACCACTGGGTTTGATTCTCCCCTCCTCCTTGACATGAAGCTAGCTGGGTGACCTTGGGTCAGTCACAGTTCTCTCGGAACTCTCTCAGCCCCACCTACCTCACAGGGTGTCTGTTGTGGGGAGAGGAAGGGGAGCTGATTGTAAGCCACTTCAAGACTCCTTCAGGTACTGAAGAACAAGGTATAAAAACCAACTCCTCCTCCTTTTCCTCCTCCTTTTCTCCTCCTCCTCCAGCCCAAACTGATCCATAACACCTGGTCTCCCTACTCCCACAGTGGTTGCAAAGCTAAAACAAGAGATGGGAAAAAAAACATGTCGGCCACCCTGAGCTCCTTGGAAGAACAGCAGGACAAAAATGTATAGATAAAGCATAGACTAGACAGCGACCCATCTGAAACTATAGCTAGAACCAGTGGTAATGAGCCAAGTGAGGGTCAACAAACTGAAAGTTTAAAATGGAGGAGCTGGTTGGAGGAGAAGGTTACAACCTGTTTGGGATGGATTCCTCCTTAAGAAATCAGGGGCTTCAAGATCATTCACTGGATCTAGACAGTCAGATTGCAACGGAATGCATTTTGCTGCCCTAGACTGGTGCATCATATGTTCTTTTTCCTGGAACAGATTGACCTAGTTGCAGCCATTCATGCTTTAGTAACATCCAGACTGAATAATTGCAACACTCCATGTCCAGCAGCCTTTCAAGAATGTTTAGAAACTACAATTGGTTACTAACTGGAGCTTACCAAACTGATCATATCATTTCAATACTGTAGTTGTTTATTTGTTTCCCACCTCAGTTAAAGTGCTGGTGCAGACCTTTAAAGCCTTAGTCTATAGCATACGTTCCCAAACTTATTTGGCCCCCTTTTCAGAAAAAGAAATTACTCAGTGCTCCCCTGGACATCTACTGTCAAGAAGTGGACAAAAGGATTCAGTTTGTGGATCTGCACCTGGATCGTTCCAGCCCACCTGGATTGTTCCAGCGCTCCTGAGGGGGTGATATTGCCCACTTTGGGAAACAGTGGTCTAGAACCAGGCAACTTAAAGGAATGTTTTCTTCTATGACCTCTCAGGGCAGTATCTAGGTCCTTCGTAGGGTTGCCAACCTCTTCAGGAGGTACCTGGAGGTCTCCCAATATTATGATTGATCCCCATATGACTAAGATCAATTCCCCTGGAGAAAATGGCTGCTTTGGAGGGTGGCCTCTATGGCATTATACCCCATTGAGGCCCTTCCCCCCAAACTCTGCCCTCCCCAGGCTCCGCCCCAAAATCTCCCAGTATTTTCCAACCCAGAGCTGGCAACCCTAGTCCTTCACTATTTGAAGTGTATGAATTGAGACATGTGATAAGACCTATTTTGGGAAGTGGCACTGTGATTATGGCGTGTCCTCCCAAGGGAAATCTTCACAGCTCCAGTTCTGATGGGCAGTAAAGACCTGGCTATTTAAGAAAGCTTTTGCATTACATCTGAGCTACATTGCAACTTGCTCCATCCTTCCCCTGAACCCATTATCTGCTGTTGTTTATTCTGGTGACTCATTACTTTTCATTGTTGAGTTTTTTTATATTGTTATTGCTGACCACTTGCAATTTTTAACTGAAAATGGGATATAAAGATTTAAAACAAATAATCTAGTGCGGGGATTTCATAGAATATTCAAAGCATCCTCGTGAACGATACTTTGAGACTAATTCTTTTCAAACTCTTATTCTTCCATTTTTCATATCGGAGTCATGGTCACTTCACACTAGTTGTGTATTAAGAGTGTAGAGCACTTTGTCTGCCAAGGCCCCAATCCAACTACAGTTAGTCCTAATCCCCATTAAAAGTAACAGAACATATAAATTGTGAGTAAAAACCATTAATTGTAGTGGGATTTAGGATGCCATCCTAGGCACACTTACTTAGGAATAAGTGCCATTGAGCAAAGGGGGAGGTACTTCTGAGTAAGCATGCTCAGGTCTGCGATGTATGGTGCGGCCTCATTTGTGTACAGTTCTGGTCACCGTGTCTCAAAAAGGACATTGCAGAGCTTGGAAAAGTACAGAGGAGGGCAAGCAAGACAATTAGGGGGCTGGAGCGCCTTCCCTATGAAGAAAGGCTGAAGAGGACTTTTCAGTTTAGAAAAGAGATGACTAAGGGGGGACATGATAGATGTTTATAAAATTATGCATGGGGTGGAGAGGGTTGACAAAGAGAAATTTTTCTCCCTCTCCCAAAATACTAGAACTGATGGGCAGTAGGTTCAGGATGGACAAAAGGAAATACTGCTTTACAAAGAGAATGATTAAAATGTGGGATTTGCTGCCAGAGGATGTAGTGATGGCCGCAGGAATAAGCAGCTTTAAAAGGGAATTAGATTTGTGGAGGATAAGTCTATCAATGGCTACTAGCCATGGTGACTGAAGGGAAACTCCACATTCAGAGGTACTTAACCTCTGAATCTCAGAGCCAGGAGGCAACCTCAGGGGAAGCCCATGGCCTCTATGCCCCATTGTTGGCAATCCACAGGAACTGAAAGGGGGCTGGGCCTAGATGGACTATTGGTCTGATCCAGCAGGGCTCTTCTTAGGCTTGCCAAGTCCCCCCGGGGGGTGGGGAAAACCCCGCCCCAGAGGCCCGTTCCCCGGCGGCGGCAGATTGGGCCCCGGGGGGAACCCCACCCCGACGTGTGCGTCACCCGGAAGTGACGTGACCACGCCGGGCACGCTGGAGGCAGGGCCATGGTCATCCGAGGGAAAACTCTTATGTTCCAGACGCTGCTCCAGACGCGGGATGGGAGTCCCCCGCTCCAGAGGAATTTATACTTGGCTACCCTAGCTCTTCTTATGATGTATATCATGCCTAGTTTTAACAAGGACAAAGCCCCCAATTGTCGTTGCAGTAGCAACTTCCTCCCCATTCTCATGAGACACAATCCATTCGATAATTAGATTTGCTACCAAATTTCATCAAAAGGGATTTGGGAGAAGCGTATCAAGATCTTTAGGAACATCAAGGGAAGCTCATAGGATTTTGATAACGATTAGTGAAATTTCTTGGGGAGGTTTCACACATCTCTATGCGTAGTTCTCTGTATAAACGTCATTACTAAAATCTAAGATGCCACACAAAATTATTGTAGACAGGCGTATTGCAGAGATTCTAATTCAAAGCATGTGTGAGAGTTCAGCTCACTAAAGCAGAAAGCATGCTTGACTGATGTGTGATCTATCTGTCTCTGGAGAGCCATCTTTTCCCATTGTCCCTTTGAGCTTTTCAGATCTGACACAATTAAAAACAGGAGGTCAGGTTAGTCCTCAAAATGGAATGATTTTATGCCACTTTCTAATACTCGTTCCTTGTGGACCAACTGAAAAGAGAGCTCTGTTTCATAAGCTTTTGTGCCCTTAGCAACAATGAGGTATCTAAAGCTATATTAATATAAACATATTTTCTCCATCTCTTCTGCTAATGTTCGGAGTGTAAGATCTAACAATTGGGGGTGGGGGTGTGTGTTCATGCTTCTTCCCTGGGAATGGTCTCAGCCTGACAGATCTCTTGACTTGATTTCTAAAATGTAATAAAAAGTAAAAACTCGTCAGGGCTTTGAGAGGAAAAGGCATGCTTTGGTGACAGGAGAAATGATACTTTTGACATCTGGACTAACTGCATTTTGAGAATTTTTCAGGCACTGGCTATTTCTCTCTCGGTTATAGTTTGCATTAAGCATTCAAGGTGGTGGGTTCTGAGCTGCCTACTCATCAAAGGAATAATGGCAAGAATAATTGGCACCACCGAACAACATGGGGCTTACTTCTGAGTAGATCTCTGTAAGCTTTGCTCTCTATTTAAAAAAAAAATTCCAGGGGCCATGCTATAGCCACAATACCCCTTTTTTGACATTTGGTCAAAGAGTGGATCTGCATCTGAATGTGCAATGAGGCCAGATGCTTGCATGCCGTCATGGGAAGCTGCAAAAGGAAAATACCTCTCAATAGGCACACTTGCCAAACAATAGTTTCACCTGTGATTTTCGACACACGAGTGCCGCAGAACATTAGCCTCTTGGCGTTCCTTCTGCCTTCATCCTGGCTGCAAGAACTGTGTGCAAAAAAACCGAGATAATACTGCCTTGTAGCTGCTATCTACAATATATTGTACGACCCTCCCCCTTTATTTATAAATATCTATTTAGAAAAGGTATCCCTTGCCCTTCTTCGGGAGAGCTTACAATATCAAAAATGAAAAGCAACTCATCATACAACACGGGAAAAACGATGGTGATGCCAGAAAAGAAAGCCCAGCAGACAAACCCATAACAATCCCAAAGGATCAGTCTAGGAAGGCCTTATGAAATGAGGAGGTTTTATAAGCCTTCCAAAAGACAGCCAGGGAGGTCTTTATTACCCAGAAGTATGGGATCTGAAAACTCCTAAAGAGTCCCCCTGTGCATCCGCACAATGCATATGCCTAAGACCTCCTCCTTCATGTTTTTCTATAGCTTCTTTCATTTCTGTATTCTTAAGGCATGCTAGTTTAGGGTGGGTCAGCAAAATTAACAAGGATTTTAATAAATTAAGGCTGATGTCCATATACACAGGATTATATTGGAGAATGGGTGTCTACGGTGAATTCGGAAAATAATTTTGGATGCTGCAGCACAAATGGCACACCATGTTCCATGGTTAACACTATAGCATCTGGTTTTGGGACTGGGGATTGGCAAAAAACTAACTTGAATAGCCGAGGCTAGCCTGATCTTGTCAGACCTCGGAAGCCTTGGTTTGTGTTTGGATGGGAGACCACCAAGGAAGTCCAGAATCGCTACGCAGAGTCAGGCACGGCAAACTATCTCTGAACATCTCTTGCCGTGAAAACCCTACGGGGTCACCATAAGTCTGCTATGACTTGATGACACTTTCCACCACCACCCAAAAACTAGTTCTCTTTGTGCTAAAATTCAAAAAGGATGCCAGAACAGTACGGTGTACGAGACTGGTAAGTTTTAGGACCTTTGGTATTTTGAACATATGAAGGCTGCTTTCTCCTGAGTCAGACCATTGATCTGGTAATGATTTTATTAGGGGATTATTTTGTAGTCTTTGCTGTTGTTGACCATTTAGGATTTCCATAAATAATGTTGAAAAATGCACACGTTTTATGAGGGAGGGGGGATGGCACAAGGAAATTAAAAAAGGGGGGAAGTATCTCAGGTTCTTGTGTGTGTGTGTGTGTGTGTGTAAAGTACTGTCAAATCACAGACAATTTACCATGAGCCCAGCAAGGGGCTTTCAAGGCAGGTGAGAAGCAGAGGTGGTTTGCCATTGCCTTCCTCTGCAGAGTCATCCTTAGTGGTCTCCCTTCCAAGTACTGACCTTGCTTAGCTTCTGAGATCTGATGAGATCCATGCCTCCTTCCCTTCCCACAGTTTCTTGTCATGGCTCCTAGTAGGGAGAAGCAAAATTGATATGGGAAGTTTTGAGTGGAAGCATCAGGAATGAGGTTCAAAATTGTTTCTACTGTTCTGTTGTTGGCTACATCACAAGGCATCTGGGACTACTTATACAACCCAACAGTTCACACCAGCTTGAATTTTCCTCTCCAAAGAGAGTATTACCTGGTCTATAATTTATTTCAGCAATGGCTAACCACCAGTGCAGCTATTAACAGCTCAGTCAGGGCAATGAATCTGATACCTCACAGAAGATCTTCAAATAAAGCAACCCAATAAAGCAAACTCTGGATAGAGCAATGCTTCAGCAATGGATTTGCTGAATGTTCTCAAGGAAGCTGCTCTTTTCCACTTCAGTTCCCCATAGCGCACAAATTAATATTAAATGACCTTATGGATATGCATTGCTTGCAACAATGTTACAGCTGTTATGTCATCTGGTGAAGTGGTACATATGAGCCCCAACATCTCAAGAGTGGTTGACCTAAGTGGTTGGAATCATGAGCATCTTAACGACATCCTGGAATACAGAATGATAAAATGGGGAAATGCGTGACAGCTCTGAAGACCATAAAAAAGGTACTGGCAATGAATCTGGTACATTCATATTCTGAAAACTGGCTGATCTGGAAGTTGGTTGATTAAAGCAAAAGAATGGATCCCTTGATAACAAATTGATCATGACTACTATCCTGCTCCTGTGTTAGAAACTGCAAGCCAGTCTTCCTCACTAAGACAGAATTTATCCCACTGAAACGTGCCTCGAGTATGATTCAGCCTTCCTGAATAGTCCTGGACTTGAATGATCTGTGGGTTATTTAAAAAGAAAAAAACCCCACACCCTTAATTGTCAAAATATGTCATCATGTAATCATTAGCAAGAAATTGTTGGCAGTGTATAATCATGGAAACCATGTAAAAATATAGAAATATTTAATCACACAAACTGGCACACACACAACTAGCAACCCTAACAGTGCAATCCCAAACTGAGTTACACCCTTCACTGAAGTCAGTGGATCTAAAAGGGTGCAACTATTCTGCTTAGGACTGCACTCTAAATCTCCATCAAAGACCAAATATATGGGGAAGGAAACAGGCTTTGTGAAAAGGCTTAATCCTTTCTTACACAATTGCCAATTAAAAACACCCTTTTTTCATATTCTGGGAAGCCTAGCCATCTGTCTTGCCATATAATCCTGTAAATAAGAGAGGAAATAAAGGGATACTAATTTTTATTGAAGCTTTAACTGTAGGAAACAAAATTGCAGAGTTCCCTTGGTGCTGACAAATACCTCTCCTGGCTCCTTTCAGAAACATGATTGCATTCTTGCAAAACTGTGAATTAATGAGTTAGAGGAAATCCATGCTTAAGTGAGCAAGGCTCAGGGCTGCAATCCAGGTGTTCAGATTCCAATCACAACACTTCCAAAGAGCCCTCGGAAACATTGTCATTTTTCACCTTAGTTGCCCCATGGGTAAATCGCCCAGGGTGGGAGGGGGGGGGGGGGGGGGCTCAGACGCATAGGCCTCAAAGATATCTCAGGAAGATTGCTGAGGAAGACTGCTCAATCACATTATGTGACTTCTATCATACCTATCTTTTTGCCCTGTGGTCGCCAACTCTTTCAGCTCTATGAAGACTGCGCCTACCCTCACCTAGTCACCAACTAAGTTAAGGGTTACCAGAACACTACAGAAGCCGTTCTACTGCTTAAGAAGCTTAAAGCCAAGCACAATGTCAGGAAGGGTAACATTAGGAATCACAATCATGTCTGTCACAGGATCAGGAAGCAATTTTTCTCCAAGCCACTTTAGCTGGAGATCCTGGAGGTTTTTTGTCATCTTCTGGGCATGGAACAGCGGTCACTGCGGGTGTGGAGGGGGAGGTGTTTGTGAATTCCCTCATTGTGCAGGGGGCTGGACTAGATGACCATGGGGTCCCTTCCATCTCTATGATTCTATGGGACTTTGTCTACAGTGAGGACAGCAGCATCATAAAATCATTCGGAAATTACTTCCCTCAACGTCCACAACTTGTACTTTTTGTGAGACTGGTGGGCATTTTAGGTATTTCTGCATTTGGATGGAAAGTGCTTTCTGTAGCTGAATGAACATTCAAAACCACAGTCTTATAAGCATTGCCTGCTCTGCTTATTGAGTTGCCAAGCCCTTTGAATGATACAAACTGGTGGGTCACCCTGTTTTAAAAGTAGATTTTCTTTTACCATTTACAGACTAGATTCAAATGGGGGAAGCATGCCACGTGGAGTACCTATAATGAGCAACAAACTGGGTTGAGGTATCCTTTTCAATAACCAGTAGCTGCTCCTTCATATGGTAATTTTGTTACTGTTGTGGCACCAATCAGTCATAAGGCTTCCTAAGGCTATGGATAAAAGAAAACCTGCTTATGAGGTCTCTGCATGACCATGTTAAGATTCTCAAGGTACCTTACCCTTGCTTTTAATAGATTCACAGGTGTTAGCTTCCATACCTAGCAGGACTGATGTTTTTTTCAGTTTATTGTTTTCAGCCCTTGGCATCATACTAATCATCTGGGCCAGAGAAATCTGTTAGTGTAGGAAACCTACAGAGCTTCTGATCTGGATCAAGCCTTCAGCTGTTATTGGGGGGGGGGGACACACAGACGGGACCTGACAGTAACTGAATGTAATGCAATTCTGGGCCTGAAGAACTGTTCTTGTCACTTGTGATGTAAATTTTGTTTATCACAAATGTCCTCATTGCACTGGCATTCATACTGCTTAGTTTACCATGGCCAAGTAGGTGGGTGGGCCATTTGGGCACATTTAGTAGGCATTTTATTTTTAAAAAATCCACAGATCTGACTGCAAAAAGCCCAACCTGCTGTCTGAAACAGCAGATGGAAATGGGAGCGGGAGCCGGGCTGCAATCACACAGGCTGTCACCTTGATACTATTGTAAGAGTCATAAGTGCCAAAGGCAATGGGCTACAGACATGAGAAGATGTGCTTCTATTACACAGCCAAGATAGCTGGGATCGGCAGCTTGGTGGGAGCTGTTCCTGGTGCTGAATTGGCTTATTAGAACAGCCTATTCTTTCTGTTAATTCTGGTAACCATTGTTTGTTTCCTCCCAACGCCATGATGAAGACACATAGGAGAAACAATAAAATGGTGTGTTTCTGTTACACCTATTGTGTGGTGATGCTGTAGATACCAGTGACAGAGAAAATGCAGGGGATGCACAGAAGATCTGCAAGTCATCTGCATGTATAGTTACATCACATATAATATTGTAGGCAAGGTAGAAGCATGTGAGGCTGCTCATTTCCCCATATCTTGGTAAATAAACAATTATTTTATACTCATTAAGCATTGTCTCTTAAGATTTACATTTTTGGTGATTCTTTTGGGGGAGGGTCCCATTTTGGGGATCAGAAGAAATTTTCCCGTACTACTAAACTTCCCCCAAGTCAAGAATTGTATTTCTTTTCTCTTAGGGTTAGACTGGATATTATCTTGGCAGATGCATGACCCCCAATGCTGTTCACTCAAATACTGGGGATGTGGGGTGGATGGGTATTTATAGGGGGTGACTGGGCTGCTGTAATTCATTCTCTGTTGGCCTGCCCTTGAAGACAACCTGGAAATCTCTGCTGGTTCAGTGAGGTAGCCTGATTACTGTCAGAAGCTAGCCAGCTATCTTTTAACAGCTGCATTAGTTGCCAGTTTGTTTCTGAGACCATTTCAAGGTGCTGGTTATTACCTTTTAAGCCCTTCTCAGTCTAGGACTCCCTATCTAAAGGACTGTCTCCTCCCATGTATCCCAGTGTGCCAACTGCAGTATTCAGGCTGCCACCTACAGGCAGTTCCCCCACTTAAGTAGTGCTCTTGGCATCAACCAAAGCCCATGATTCTCCATTGTCACTCCCACTCTGTGAAATGGGCTCCTGAAGAAGTGGGAGGGGGCATCTTCTGACATTTTTAGGTGGTACTTTTGGCCATTTGATTTGCCAGGGATTTTAATGGAGTTAACCACCATTGACATCTGACAGTTTGAGGGAGCGAGCCCAACCCCCTGGGTCCCCCCAAATATAGCTCGATCTAAATATAGCCTGACCCGTGTGCCTGGGACATCTGTAGTAAATTATAATACTGACTGTGCCTGTGGAATTAATGCTAGCACTTTATTAAGCTGTATAATTACAGTTTTAAATTTGCGTTTGTCTGGTTGTATTATTTATTGTACCATTTTATATTGCTGTAAGCCACCCTAAGCTGGCCTTGCCGGGAGGGCGGGGTAAAAATCTAATAAATAAATAATTAAATAATCGGTTCCTTTCTAGATTGTAATGTTTTTAAAAATGATCTGTAAGCTGCCTTGAGCAACAAGGAAGGGTGGGATATAAATATTTTAATTTAGAAATATGCAACTCCAAACTAGAGGGAATCTTGCTTAGTGGGCTGACATAAACTTTATATCTCAGAAGATAAACGATTTTTTTACCACGCATACCTATTGTGACAAGGGGCGGGGCTTCGGTCGCGATCGAGACGGAAGCCTTCTGAGCGATCTCCCGGGCTCCCTCCCTTCTTTCCTCGCCTAAACGTCTGCAAACACTCGATTTACTCAACCCAAAATTTAAATTCAACATCGTGATACTCCCAAGCGTAGGAGGCAACCCGATAAAGAAGCTCCGAACAGCTTGTTGCTTGTTTTTTTTGAAGAAGATTTTCTCAGACCTGAAAATACAAAATGGCGTCCGGAGCGGGAACACAAGCGCCAAACGGTGAGCCTCTTACCAAACAAGACCTTCTTGAAAGCGTCCAACTTATAAAAGCGGAAATCCACGTTTCGATAAACGCTGCCTTAAAGCCCATAACAGAACAGCTTGAAGCCTTACAAGCCTCTATGCAAAGCATTGCCCTAACAGCGGACATGGCGCTTGAAGCCGCTACAGCCACGAACGATGATATTAGATCACTGCAAGAGGCTGAGTCCTGGGCCCGCGAAAGAATCCTGTATTTGGAACATCGTACACGCGAGAAGCAAGTAAAATTTCGGGGCTTTCCAGACAACGCTGAACAAACAGAGACACCCACTGCATTCCTTTCCCATTGGATGCAATCTGTCTTTTCCCTTGAAGCTGACAAAGTTCCCAGACTAACAAGAGCATACAGGATCGGCTCGAAAACTGCCAGCGAACGCAAAAAACCCAGGGACTTCCTAGCTGAGTTCGAAGACTCTAACATGAAATCTTTCATACTAAAACGTGCAAAAGCTGCTTCTAAACTAGAATTTCAAGGATCCCAAATAGCCATCTTTCCAGACGTGGCTCCTGAAGCTTTATTGATCAGAAAATCACTTAAACCTATTACTTCAAGGCTAGTTGAAGCGAAAATTAAGTATCGCTGGCTTCCAACTGGTGCACTGCAAGTCCAGAAGAACGGCACCTCCCTCACAGCCATTGATCAAGACTCCGGTGAAAACTTACTGATGAAGCTGGGTCTCAACCCTATAGTGGAAATGGAAACGGACCTCCAAAGAAACAGGAAGAGACCAAGACAATCTACCCCACAAAAATGGTCCAGAATCCCCTTGAGAAGGAGAACGTCATCTGATCTTTAAACTACTGTTCCAGAAACAGCGTGACATCACACGATTTGCATCATTGGAAACCAGCGTCTCCAAACATCGTGTTTAGAAGCTTCTAAGAATAACTTTTAAAACCTTATACCAATACTTTTACCATGAGAAAGTGAGTAGTATAAGCAAATCCTGGTGGGGCGAACTTAAGGGGGGAGGGACGCAGCCCGAAGATCAGTTCTTGCCCTCTGTACTGTTTATTATGTTGCGGTTGCTATGGCTTTATTGGTTAGCTGCGTGTCTGGTTAGTAAGCCCTTCTGGCTTGGGACTGAGATTACACTCAGTCTCCCGGACTGCAGACAGGGAGGAGGGAAGGTGGGGGGGGAGGGTTAGTGGGTACGTTTTCTTTGTTAGGTATTCCAGGTATAAAAAATATTGGTCAGTTCTTGCAATGGTTAACGGTTACACAAAAGTTTTATATTTGTACAATTCACTATGTTTATCTGCTTGAGTTCAAAGTACTATTGATGTTCCTAAGCATGACGGAGAGTATTATAACTTCCATATGCAAATTTCTTAAGGTAACTTGGGCACTATAAAGATCACAACCCTCAATTGCAGAGGAGTTAAAGATAAAATAAAAGCTAAACGTATTGTAAATGATTTTCATAAACAAAACATCAATATAGCCCTCTTACAAGAGACTCATACAAAAAAAGGTGATCTTATTTTTCCTTCCAATCGGTTCCACACTCAACTGTTAGCACATGGAACGAATAACTCTAAAGGAGTGGCAATCTTAATCTCCGCCAACACTAATTTTAAAATAGAAGAATGCCTGAAAGATGAGGATGGCCGCTATATTTTTATTAATGGCACTCTTGACGACCTCCCATATACCATAGCATCTATATACGGTCCTAACACTAATCAATGTAAATTCATTAAAGATACTTTAGGAAAATTAAGCTCATTCAGCAAAGGACCTATCATAGTGGGAGGCGATTTGAATTTCACTCTAGACCCTACAATGGACAGATCAGCACCCAAGAAACGCCAACGCAAAAGCTCAGCCAGTCCTCTTCAAGCCCTGTTAGATGTTCATGATTTAGTAGACATTTGGAGACTGCAGCACAATAATGACAGAGATTACACATACTATTCCCCTAAATATAAATCATATTCCAGGATAGATTTTGTGCTGACCTCCTCATGTTTGATACCCAACATATCATCCTCTGAAATTGGTCTGCAGAAATGGTCTGACCACGCTCCAGTATAATGCACACTGCGCACAAAACTTTTTAGGACTCAGAAACCACAATGGAGATTTAATAATCTTTTATTAAATGATCCGAAAGCACAAGATTTAATTAAACAGGAACTGACACATTATTTTAAATCCAACGACTTGCCTGAAGTATCGATTTCCACGATCTGGGAAGCGTCAAAGGCGGTTATGCGAGGCCAATGCATATCTATATCAGCAGCCTGTAGGAAAGAAAAAAACAAGATCAAAGAAGAACTTAACAACAGCATTAAGATCTAGAAGCTCTACACAAAAAGAACTGTTGCAGCAAAACATATAAAAAACTTTCGGATGCTAGAAAAAAATTGGAAATGTTAGATTCTTCAAACATATTAAAAGAAAATTTTAACAAGAAGAAAAACTACCAAACAAATCAATCTAAACAACTAAAAATTATAGCATGGAGGCTAAAGAAAAAACAAGCGGAAAGATTTATAGGATGCATAAGAGGGAACCAAAACGAGCTACACAAAAAAACTAAGGACATCATTAAGACTTTCCACTCCTTCTATTCTTCACTATACACTTCGCAAACTCCTAGCCCTCATTCAATATCAAAATATCTACAGTCAGTTTCATCAATCCCAATATTAAAAGAGGAACACATGGAGACTTTGGAGTCACCAATATCAACACTTGAAATAGAACAAGCAATCAAATCTTTAAAAAATAACAAAGCACCAGGCCCAGATGGGTTCACCCCTGAATACTATAAGGCATATCGGGAAATACTTGCTGAGCCCCTTCAAAAGTTATGCAACCATATTAGAGAATCTGGTTCTCTCCCCCAAACATGGAACATGGCAAATATTATCCTTCTCCCAAAAAAAGACAAAGATATATTAGACCCAAAATCCTACCGTACCGCCACTCGCCTCAATACCATCATAGCAGACTACATAATCAAGGACCAAACAGGTTTTATTCCGTCGAGGGATATCTCGGACAACGTACGCAAAACCATCGATATTATATACCGTAGTCAACAAAATCCAAATCCTGACTCTTTATTAATGGCCATAGATTTTGAAAAGGCTTTTGATTCACTTGAAACCCAATTCTTAATTTCACTCCTAGCCCACATGAAATTTGGTCCCTCATTTATAACCTCCATACAAGCTATCTACAAAAACCCACAAGCCAAATTATTGATTAACGGTGACGCCTCGGAGAACTTATACCTTCATAAAGGCACACGTCAGGGTTGTCCCCTGTCGCCACTGCTTTTTGTTCTGGCTCTAGAACCGCTGGCATGTGAACTGCGACAAAACCAGGACTTCAAAGGCATCACACAAGTAGGAAGGGAATACAAAGTAAGCCTCTTTGCGGATGATGTTATCCTCTATATATCCAAAGCGATCACCTCGTTACCTCCTGTTACCTTGTCGCTTGACAACTTTGCAATGGTATCCGGCTTAAGAGTTAATTATAGTAAAACCGAGATGTATCCATTATCTATATCACCTGATCTAGAACTACAACTAAAGAAGGTTTACCCTTTCCGTTGGACTTCTGACTGCTTGCGTTATTTGGGCATCAACTTACCAAAGGACATCTCGAAACTAATAACGAAAAATCACTCCAAACTTCATGCAGAAAATATGGAACTTTTGACGAAATGGAATTCGAATAACTTTTCGTGGCTGGAGAGAATTAAAATTCTGCGCTCCTTCATTTTACCCAAATATTTATATTTGTTTAGAACGCTACCTATTGGAATTCCAGAAAGCCAAATAAAAAAATGGCAAAAAGACATAAACTCCTTTGTGTGGAATTTGAAAACTCCTAGAATTAACTACAACACTATGATACAACCGAGGAAGGCAGGAGGCCTGCAACTACCCGATCTTAGCACTTACAGGAAAGCGTCAATCCTAGCTTCCCTAGTCCGCCAATACCACGACCTAGATGGCCTAGACTGGAAGCACCTCGAAGAAGCTAACTCCTCAAATCTCACATTCATGGAACTCATGTGGCAAACAACCCCATCCTCAAAACAACCCTGAAGTCTTGGTATGACGCAAGATCCACTTTAGTAAACAACAGCTCTCAATTAACAACCTTTACTGGACAAAAATGGTTTAGCCCAGCTTCCACACAAGGAACCTTCGAAGCCTGGAGAAAAAATAATATAACCAAAATAACGGATATTTTAAAAAATGGAAGAATTACACCGAAAATGGAACTGGAACTTAAACATAACACACAAATTAAATGGTTCGAATATCTCCAAGTACAAAGTTTACTAAATAACTCAAATTTCATTCAAACGAGCAGACTTCAAGCAAGCACTTTTGAAAAACTTTTGAAATACCACAATTCAAAAAAAGGTCTTATATCCAAAATCTATAATTGCTACCTTTCGACATCCACAACTACACCCTTAAAATACCAGAAACTATGGGACCGCGATCTTAATTTACAACTGACTGCTGATAACTGGGCCGATATATGGAAAACCCAAAACACCATTTCCAATATATCAAGCATAAACGAGACCAACACGAAACTTACCACTAGATGGTACCTCACACCAACCAAGCTTTCTCATATTGTTCCGTCCCTCACCCCATATTGCTGGAAAAATTGCGGTGAAAAAGCTTCCTATCTCCACGCCTGGTGGACATGCGCAGTCATCAAAACCTTCTGGTTGCAAATAATTAACAACATAGAAAAAATCACCGGCCAAAACTTACCTCAATCACCAGAACTGATGCTCCTCCATTTATGGCCTCCGATCAGACCTCCTGAAAGGACAAGAAAATTAATAAACATATTATTCACCGCGGCAAAGATCGTTATAGCCCAGAACTGGAAACACCCCACTCCTCCAACAGTTTCTCAATGGCTCCACAAGACTTGGGATCTTTTTATGTTAGAAAGATTCTCTATTTTTAACTCCTCAATCCAAACAGAATGTGATCTCTTAAATCCTCTGAATATTTGGGCGCCCATGCTCGATAAAATTGACATAGAAGGTTTTACTTGGGAGTCTTTATCTCAAGCCAAATTCAAAATAATGCTGTTTAGTTAATTATTAATCCTTAGTCCTTAAAGCTATAGTTATCTCCTTTATTAATAGTACCTATGTCAAAGTTAGCTGTTATTATTCAAGGGTTGATAGTCAGAAGTTTCTGCCACTTATTAGGTTAATGGGAACTCACTAGTTGCTATAAGAACTGTATACAAATTGCACTGATTTTCATAGATATGTTTGCTTTTGTTTTCTTTTTTCCTAAATGGTCTTGATCTGTACTGGTTTACCTACCTTAATGTTACCTTACTTATGCCACACACATTTATATTGTTCCTGTTGTATATATATCTTGCAAAATTCAATAAAATTTATGTTAAAAAAAAATACCTATTGTGACAAGAAGGGAAGAGGCCATGGCTTAGTGATGGAACACACATGTTGTGTGCAGAAGGTCCCAGGTTCGATCCCCGATTCTTCTGTTAAAAGGATCTGCGGGAGAAGTTTCTATGAGGATTTTGAAAGACTCAACATGAGATGGATTGACTCGGTGAAGGGAGCCATGGCCCTCAGTTTGCAAGACCTAAGCAAGGATGTTTTGGAGGTCATGATGACAGGATGTTTCAGAGGTCATTAATTCATAGGGTTGCCATAAGTCGGGAGCAACTTGATGACACTTATCACAGAAAGTCCGAGAATGTGGCTGCTAGTTTGAATAAATTTTGAGCTAGATGGACCAGTGGCCTGCCTTGTTATGAGGCAGCTTCACATGTTCTTCTCTGGCACACCCAAAATCCACCCTATACCTTTGCTCCAGTGAGAGATGCACAACATCAGTTTCAGATGAGATGGAGAAGCACAAGGGATAGGATGCATTTTGCTTCCTGCCCTGTCTAATAATTGTCACATACCATACTGTCCTATTTCTCCTATTCTCTGTCTTGCATTTAGAATCAGAGTACTACCCTTATCTTAATGGGAATGCGGTATCTGAATTATTGGGACCTTTGAATAGATGAGCATGGTATGAACATATTTTGAAACACTGAAAAATATCCTCTGGATTTAAGCAAAATGTGTTGCAGTTCTCAGACTGGGTTTAATTGCATTGTCCTGAGAGACTGACTTGATATGTCAATTGGGTGTATAGTCTAGAGAAGTAGAGTGTTACGCTGTCGGCATTACGGTGCCCAAGAAGATGCTAATAATGAGAGATGGCATCTGGGACACTCAAAAGGCGATTGACACTGGAAGAGCTTGCTGGAGAGCCTAGATAATGAGGGACAGCCCTAAAGGGAATATGAAAGAATTCTCTTTTTGCTAGAAGGGGCCACCAGCAGCTCTCTTGCCATGTTTGTTAAATATCTTCTGGGGCGGGGGGATCTCGTCAGGAAACTATGCTTGGAATTTTTAGACTATTAAAAGATATAGCAAGCAATGTGGCACCTCTTTTTCCTGACTCTTTGGTGGTGGTGGTGATTGTTTTAATGAAGACATATAAAGAAATATAAAGAAAGATATATAAAGAAACAGAAAAGGAATTTCAAGAAAGCTGAACAGTTCTCTCTCTCTCTCTCTCTCTCTCTCTCTCTCTCTCTCCTCTCTCTCTCTCTCTCTCTCTCCCCCCCTCCTTCTCTGAACTTACATACAGAATTTATTTCAAAATTAAGAAAGCCTGGAGAGCCACTGCCAGTTGATGCTGATGGACCAATGGTCTGATACAGTTTAAGGAAGCTTCATGTGCTCATGTGAAAATGAGGGACTTAAGGGGTACATGTGGCTTAAAAGCAAGAGGGACAGTAGGCAACTGATCAATGTAATAACCGGTCTGGAACCAAAGAGAAGTAACCCATGCAATAGTTCTTAGAGATGTTTGGGCTCACTGCCATGATTAACAATGCCATCTTAAGCAGACTTCAACAGACTTCGAAGGTTGTATCTCTGCTTAGGATGTCACCGTTAATTCTATCTGACTACTGAACATGTTTTGGAAAACTAAAGAAAAGATCACACTTCGTTGCACATTGATTTCAGCAACAGAAACATGTTTAAAGTTGTGGGGGGGGGGGTTTGAGGCGAAACTAATCTGTTCAGGTGGTATTGTGAATGTCTCAAGTGATGTCAACATTTGGTTTCTAGGATTTTTCACATAACCACCATCAGTATCAACTGGGAGGCCTGAAGCGACAAACTGATCCATGAATCAGCTCAAGTCACTGACAGCATTTTGGAAGGAGTTTACCAAGCAGCATAATACGGCAGCCCAAACTCTTTTCTCTGTTGTGCTCTGTTTAATTAAAATACCATGTGTCTGCTACTTCTTTACTGAGCAGCACAAGACACAGAGCCATGTGTGGCAATGGCTTCTGGTAAAGAAGCCATCCTGACAAAAATATGTAATCTTTCATTAAAATCTGCCTCTATTCCTGAGGATTGGAAGGTAGCTAATGTCACTCCCATCTTTAAAAAGGGTTCCAGAGGAGATCCGGGAAATTACAGGCCAGTCAGTCTGACGTTGATACCGGGTAAATTGGTGGAAACCATTATTAAGGAAAGAATTAGTAGGCACATAGACTAACAAAACCTATTGAGGCAGACTCAGCATGGGTTCTGTAAGGGAAGATCTTGTCTCACTAACCTGTTAGTGTTCTTTGAGGGGGTGAACAAACATGTGGACAAGGGGGACCCAATAGATGTTGTTTACCTTGACTTCCAGAAAGCTTTTGATAAAGTTCCTCATCAAAGGCTCCTAAGTAAGCTCAAAAATCATGGGATAGAAGGACAAGTCCTTTTATGGATCAAAAACTGGCTAATTCATAGAAAACAGTGAGTGAGTATAAATGGGCAATTTTCTCAGTGGAGGGTGGTAAGCAGTGGGGTACCACAGGGATCACTACCCAGTCCGAGGCTTTTTAACTTGTTTATTAATGATTTGGAGTTGGAAGTAAGCAGTGAAGTGGCTAAATTTGCACATGACATGAAGTTGTTCAGGGTGGTGAGAACCAAGGAGGATTGTGAGGCACTCCAAAGGGATCTGTCAAGGATGGGCGAGTGGGCGTCAGTGTGACAAATGGGGTTCAATGTGGCCAAGTGCAAAGTGATGCACATTGGAGCAAAGAATCCTTACTATAAATACACATTGATGGGGTCCGAACTGGCAGAGACTGACCAAGGGAGAGAGCTTGGAGTTGTAGTAGATAACTCAATGAAAATGTTGAGACAGTGAGCGACTGCAATAAAAAAGGCCAACACTATGCTGAGGATAGTTAGGAAGGGAATTGAAAACAAATCAGCCAGTATCATAATGCCCCTGTATACATCAATGGTGCGACCTCAATTAGAGTACTCTGTACAGTTCTGGTCACCACACCTCAAAAAGGATATTATAGCATTGGAAAAAATGCAGAAAAGGGCAACTAGAATGATATAATGGTTGAAACACTTTCCCTATGAAGAAAGGTTAAAGCGCTTGGGGGTCTTTAGCTTGGAGAATCAACAGCTGACTGGTGACATGATTGAGGTTTATAAGAGTATGCTTGGGATAGAGCAGGTAGAGAAAGAAGTACCTTTCTCCCTTTCTCACAACACGAGAACTCATGGGCACTCAATGAAATTGCTGAGTAGTCAGGTTAGAACAGATAAAAGGAAGTACTTCTTCACCCAAAGAGTGATTAACACATGGAATTCACTGCCACAGGAGGTGGTGGCAGCTACAAGCATGGACGGCTTCAAGAGGGAATTAGATAAACATATGGAGCAGAGGTCCATCAGTGGCTATTAGCCACAAGGTATAGATAGGAACTCTCAATCTGGGGCAATTGATGCACTGTATTCTTGGTGCTTGGGGGGGGGCAACAGTGGAAGGGCTTCTAGTGTGCTGGCCTCACTGCTGGACCTCCTGATGGCACCTGGTATTTTTGGCCACTGTATGACAGAGTGTTGGACTGGATGGGCCATTGACCCGATCCAACATTGGCTTGTCTTATGTTCTTATATTCTGATATAAGGGTGAGGTTGGAAATTTCCAATTGTGTTTTTTAAGCAGGTTCACAAAACTGGACCTAAGACACTTCTGTGGAAGCATTTCATAGTTCGTTGAAGTACTCTGGCACCTATGCACTGGCATGTAGTCATGCACTTGTGGCATGCTTACAGGGAATACTGCATAAGAGCATTTAAGGGGCCCTGAAAAGAGTATGGCAATGAGTCCAAAGTCCTGTGGAGCACTTAACAGGATTCAGTGCCACATTGAAATGTGGCCTGAGTTAATACCAAAACTGGGCTTCTCTTCACATCTCACCCACAGTAATGCCTGTCACTTGTTGTTGCCTATAACTCTTTGATTGACAATCTCTGCTCTCTTCAAATGTTTATTGATGACATTTCATTGAAACAAAAGGAGTTCAATGTGTTTGCTTACAACTCATTCTAAACCCTTTAGCAAACAGCCATGCTTGACTGGAAGTCAAAATTACCAGTGTTCTCTTTGAATGTAACTGGCACAGACATCTTAATGATTCCAATGGGTATTTCCCCCCCTCTTTTTGTCTTTTCCTTTGGTTTTTGAACTCATTTGTAGTAGATTAAAGCCTAATCCACACAAGAAGATTGGCATCATTAGAATATAGATGAATCACGGAGTTGTACACATTTTTAACATGTAGTGAACCTTAGCCCAGAATCACTTCATTCAGCTCCTGGCAAGGGTGTTCACTGTACCAGAGGTGATGGGGGAGGCGTAAATGTGTTTTTTTGTTTATGGACAAATATAGTTCCAAGGTAGGTGTTGTGGTTTGGACACGTGGTTTGAACAAATGGACATATGGACAAATATGGTTTGTATTTATGGACAAAATAGGGAAGGCAGCATGGAATAACCCAATCTTGTCAGATCTCAGAAGCTAATCAGGGTCGGTACTTGGAAGGGAGACCACCAAAGAAGACTCTGCAGAGGAAGGCAACAGCAAACTACCTCTGCTTCTCACTTGCCTTGAAAGCCCCTTGCTGGGGTTGCCATAAATCAGCTGTGACTTGATGGCACTTTACACACACATCTTGTACAAATTACCACATAATCTATATCTCTAATTCTCAACAGTCTCCTCTGCCTGTGGACATTTATTTCTGCAAACAGAGTCTGTAGAAAAATCCAAAAAGTTTTTTTTAAAAAAATCAGGGAGGGTTCAATTATCCCCCCCATACCTTTTGAAATAGCTGCTGCAGGGATCTACTCCAGGCTCCACCACATCAACAGTGAGAGATAGACTGGCTGATAGCCAGACAGAACGAGAGAGATATGGAGTGGGGAAAGAGGGGAGGGAGCAAAAGCAGAACTGGAGCTGGGATTGAGGAGGATTCCTCCTGCAGTATGAATGGCTAAATAGCAGGGAGATGCTTTAAAAGGACATCTGAGCTTCTCACCCCTACCTCTTTTGCTGAGAAAGTCTTGCAAGTGGGAGAGAAGGATCATTCTCGCCCCAGTCTCTGTAGCTGTAAGCTTCACTGTCCTTTAAAAACATTATCTCTAGCTTCTAACTGCTTCTCCCCTCACCAGCTTAGGCACTGCTTCTTCCCACTGCTTCTCTCTTCTGACTGACTACAAGCCAGAGAAAGCTATAAAAGGACAGCTGATGCGTCATTAATGGATGAGTGGACACTGTAACTGAGAGGCAGGTGGCAGGTGGAGAGGAGGCAAGGTTTCCTCCAACCAGTGTCAGTTTGTACACACCACCTTAAAAAACATTCCTTAGCAACCCTGACAGACAAATAAACTGCCAGAGACAGCTATGGTGCTGTGGGTGAATGTGGACCCATCTCAGGCTGAAGAAGACTGGAACCCCACAACCTCTCAGTTCTCCATGGCAAGGCAAGAGACTGAACAAGCAGAGGTATCTCAGGTTAATCCATTGATAAACCAATGGCCATTTAAACAGCTACCTTGGCAAGGACACTCAGAAGGAGAGTGGTACAGGATACCTGTAGCACCTCAAGACCTGCAGTGCCCAGTAAGGCAGTCTTTGAAACCTCACCTCACATAAACAAAATGATTATAATTCCCAGGCAAACTCCAGTTTGAAGCCAACTTCAGTCGGCTGGCTAGCTATGCACTGATCAAGGCTGGATGGCTCTCCTTCCAGTGTTCAATAAAGGGAAAAAAGGGAAACAAAGGGAAAAGGAGGACAGTGGGCTCCAGCTGTCACTCCCTTCCCTTCCCAGAAGGCTGTCACGGAAATGTCTCCTCCCATAAGAGGGCACTGCTCAGAACAACTGAAATAATCTCTGCCTTTTTTGTCAGAAACAACACTCTCTCATCAGTATCATACAGAACCATGCCAAAAGTACCTGTATAGATTCTGCCCCCCAGGCCAGTCCAGGGATGGGGAAAGAATTCTAAACTGGCACAATACATTATTCAATCACCCAGAGAGATAGGCTCTCTGAATCTAAACACAATAGCCACCAGGAATCTCTAAACTTACTCCCTCACCAACCTGAGATTAGAGATCCCCAGAATCTCAGTTGGCATGTGGGTTTTACACATTAGCCACTCAATCTAGAGTGTGCAGTTAATGTTACACAGGTAGCACAATTGGTCAGTGGTTCAGACTACAGGATTTAGCTTGAAGTCCAGTTACCACAATCCAGACACTATTTATAAACAAGAATAAAGTTTATTCAGTAGAGAACTTTAGCACAGACTAGAAGGATTCAAAATAACAAAGGCTAGGCAATGTTTTGCCTTAACTACACATTAGAGATGCATATTTACCAAGTCAGGAACAGTTATCAGTCCAGAATAGTCCATTTGTAATAATCCAGTAGCCCCAAGAGGTTTGAAGCAAGAAGTCCATCTTTGTATGCATGCAACCATGTGCTTCAGCTGCACCAAGGAGTTCTTTGTTCCCCTCGGGACAGCAGTCCCAGATGCAATTCAAACAAATAAAGAGAGCAAGAAGATCTGAGCTCTCCTCCAAGGGTCAGACAATTAAGAACCCCAATCTAATCATGACTGGCCGTGGCCATCAGCCAATCACGGGTAGGAAGGGGGTGTCCAACTTTTGGGTTGTCATGGAAACAACATCTGAATGGTCAGAGCTCTGAAGGACACACCCGGGTCATGTGCCCCTCCAAACTCTAACCCACCATTGCCTACGTGACATGGGCCCTGTAGCCTGAAAGCAGGCGCCTTGAAGTCTAACTCTTCCACTTAGAGGTGTGAAGAATGTGTGGCTATATGGCATGGCAATTGACCAAATGGTCAGCCATCTGGCTGGCAACAGTAAGACATTCCAAGAGGGGAGGCAGGGGTTTATAGGAATCAATATTTCTATACAGTACCTCACAAAAGAGGATGCCCTGCCAAAATGAGAAAATCCAAAAAAGCTAACAAGTCAATTACTTCAAGAAAGCCATTTAAACAGTAACCAAGTCTACTATGAAAAAGACATTAGTAATAGGTAACATTTTGTTGTGGATCCTCACTTGTCTATATACTATTAGTGACCCTTGGTACCCATCTGTGGGTAGCTAAACCTGCAGATTGGGGCCACAGGAATACTAAACAGATCTTTCTTCAAACTTGGGGTACTCTCCAAGTTTGCAGAAAAATCTGAAATAAAAAATAAATAAAGGGGGATTTAAATCACCAAAAAAGAGGAAGAAGAATTAGCCATTCCACATCACCAGCAACCACTGCAGGCCTGGGCACAGAGAAGGAGGAGCATGCTTCCAGCCACTACAGCACCAGCCACAATGGAGAAGGACGCCAGCTGCTGTTCTGGGTCTGGAGTGGTGGCCAGTATTTTCTGTTATGACTGGGGCTGGAGCAGTTGCCAGCTGTTGCTGTTGGCAACCACTGCAGAGAAAGACGCTCCTCCGGGCCTGGGTGCAGACCCCAAACAAAGCAGAGGATTCTACCATGGGCTTGGGTACAGTGGATACTGGCAGCCACTGTGGACCTGGGCAGAGGACACAAAGGACACAGGCAGCTGCTGTGGGCTGAGTGGTAGATGGTGAGGTTTCAGCCTCAGTGATGGGGTAGGGGATATGGGATTCCCCCCTGCAAGTCTCCCAGCCCCTCCACCGAGCCCTAAGGAGAGAGTCTGAAGTCATGTATCCCCCCACAAGTATCACTGGTCTCCACTTGTTACATTAATTTCTACTTTTGTTTTGCTTTGTATATGTTATGACATATGAGCTTGTTTCTGATGTATTAGATCTATATGGGATCAGCCTAACAATTAGATAGTCAATTAAACAGCAGCTAAGATTATGTCATAAAAGTCCATTTGTAAGCTATTTAGACCACTGTTCTGGTGTGGGTGGAATGCACTACCTTTAGTGCCTGTGTGATGGACTGGCTTATGCAAAACTACAGCTTATTTCCCTGGATTCTACCAACATACTGGAGTCCCATTTCTTGGTAAGTGAAGATTGTTTTTCTCTATAACATAAGCAAAACTTGGGGCTCCAACTATTTGGTCAGTGGGCCTCATTTGTATGCATCGAACAAGAAAGTAACTGTGAATTCAGATGATATACAATTTACTACACTCACGATTTGGGACACAGGGATTATGTGCACAGCAACTTTAGCCTACGCATTATTGTTGAGGAGTACCACTAATTATCTTCTACACTGATGTCATCATAACCATCTGTACCTAAGAATTTCTCAATTCTATTTTGAATGGGGGGGGAGATAAATGTTTCAAATGAAGGAACAGGAAGCTTACAGTCAAATTTGAATTGCAGACAGATGGTATACCAACACTCTGCCCCTTTAGGAAGCAGAAAAGCCATTTCCAGGAGAGCAATTGTGATTGCAGAAGCAGCAGGGGTAGGACACGTAACCCTGTTCTTGCCCTGCTATTTCTCTGCTGCAGTTCAGCCCCTGGCTTCCTCCCCCACCCCACCCCCACCCCGGAAAAGATGTAAAATTCCACTTGGGGAAGGGGTATGAAAAGCCATTTGAGGAATGAATCACAGCGGGAAAACAGTTTCAGGCGGGCAGCCATTTTGGTCTAGAGAAGAAGCGCTAGATTCGAGTTCAGTAGCACCTAAAAGACCAACAAGATTTTCAGGGTATGAACGTTCAAGTCAAAGGTCCCTTCATCAAACACCAGTGGGGAAACAGGGGGTGAACAATCAGTTTGGATCATCCCTCCAGAAGCATAACTGTCAGGGATCTCCATACCTTCAGGACCGCCTCTCTCAGTATGCCCCTGGAAGAGAGTTATGCTCAGGGAATAAGGACCTCCTGGTGGTCCCCGGCCCAAGAGCAGTCCAACTGTCCTCAACTAGGTCCAGGGCTTTTTTGGCCCTGGCCCCACCTGGTGGAACTGTCTGCCAGGAGACATCTGTGCACTGGAGGAGGCACTACCTTTCTGCAGGGCATGCAAGGCAGAGATGTCCCGCCGGGCCTTTGGTTGAGGACAGTCACAGGGCACTTTTTGGCACTTTCATTCCTCATAACCCCTTCCCCCAAGGAGGCTGGGGAGCTGAATTTATTTCCGCCATCTTGTTATGTATAAGTATGCTGCTTTCATCTATTGTTGTTCATTGGTTGGTTTTAATTTAGATTTTAACTTGAGAATTCGTATATTATTTTGTTGTTTGCTGCCCTGAGCCCTACTTGTAGGGAAGGGCGGCCTAGCAAATCCAATTAAATAAATAAATATTTCCTGGCTTCAAAAGGAGTTTGGGACTGCTTTAGTTTTGCGCATCTGCCTCTTGTACCAGCTCCCTTCACAGTCCCTTTTTTCCATCTACCGCAGAGCCTGCTCAGCATTCCTAGTCCATTTTGTAGTATAGAAAGAGCGCCATGTGTTTAAGAATTCTAAAGAATATTTATCCTAAGCTGTTCCTTTCTAGATCACTGAGATTGCTTGTGCCCATCAGCCGTTACTATCTCGCTCACTAGGCCGAGCTATTTGTGAGGACCTAAGGCGTTCGGAATAGAGAGTAGCAAACAGACCTCCACCGCCACTGCCTGATACAAACTCAACTTTGCAGTCTGAACAAAAAAGCTACGAAGTGCAAATGGAGCCTTCTGTTCAAAATGGTTCATGTGGGTCAAGAAACTGAATCAGCTGGGGAATGTAGCAGATAGAAGGCCGACATCACTGCTTAACATGATGTATAGCAAAAGTCAAGGGAGCATAAGAAGGCAGTCCTCTTCAGCCCAGTCTGGTCAATGGCAGAGGGAGCTGTAGATCCCCCTTGCCTGAGTCCTGATTCAGAAAGGTAGCAGAGGCATAGAATACTCCCAGGGCCAGAATCAGCATGCCTTGAGGTGGGGCAGCTGCCAGGGCCGAGGACATTTTATGGGGCCCACTACTACTGACCCCTATCCACACATTTCCCCCTGCCACCTGCTTGCACCTGTTCTCTGAGCTGCCCAGTGTCATTGGAGAAGGGCATGTGCATGGCACACAGTGGTGGTACTCCTGGTGGCGATGGCAGCAGCACTCCCAGCCCAGTGCTTTTGAGGAAAGGGTGTGCAGGTGGTGCAGGCAACTGAGCATGGGCAGTGGGAGGGTTTGCAAGTGGGAGAAATGTGCGTGGGTAGATGGGGGACACGTGTGTCCAGGGCCCCCCATAACCAGAAACTGACCCTGAGTACACCTTTCTCTCCTATAAGTGAGCAATTGCTAAGCAGCACATGAAGCCTAAAGTAAATAAGGTTCCCCATTAATTTTGTCCCTCTGGCTGTGTATTTCAGCTTTCTCTAAAAAAAATTAATTGGAGTTCTTTATGCATGCATGAGTTCTAGGTGCTCAGCTCTGGGGGGGGAAAGGACCTATATTCCAACCTGGGTGTGTGTGGAGGGGTGCCAGTCAAGTGTGTAGGACACACTAGACTTTGCAGAGGGAATGGGAACAAGGAGTGTGATCAGAGGTCATTTCGGGGGGGATCGCGGGGGATCACAGTTCCCCTGGGTGAGGTGCAGGGGGGTGGGGCACACGACGAAGCCCCGCCTCTTCTTCCGGCCGCCCCCTTCTTCCAGCCTCATTCTGTTGCAGAAGGAGGAAGAAGCAGGAGGGTAAGTTGGCGTCCTCCCCCTCTGCCTGGCCGAGGCCACTCCACGTGGCCTCCGCAAGGACTCCCAGCCCCATCCAGGAGCTTCCCCGAGGTAGCTGTGTTAGTCTGTTGCTACAAAATAGTCCAAGAGTTCAAATAGCACCTTTAAGACTAACAAATAGCACCTTTAAGACTAACCTTTAAGACTAAGACTAACTGAGTGGTGGGTGTGGCCTTATGACACACTTCCGGTGATGTCAGGGGGTGTGTGGCCTCATGACACACTTCCGGTGATGTCAGGGGGTGTGGCATATGCTAATGAGTTATGCTAATGAGTTCCCCTAGCTCTTTTTCTACGAAACGACCCCTGAGTGTGATTATGTGTCTGTTGTGTATGCTAAACAGAGCGAGAGACATTCAGGGTCAGGGAGAGAGATGCTCTACTGAATATGTGAAAAGTAACCCATGAAACAGTTCATGAACAGCCAAATGGATGAAAAAATCAGATCTCTGTTCACCACCAGTGGGCACACCGTGAGCTGACCTCTTGGGCGTGTGAGCAGCCCTCCTCAGAATATGGTGAAGCAGGTCATAGGGTGAATTATGGCCAGCGCAGGGATCATATTTGTAAGGAGGCAGATTTTGGCAGCGTCACCTTTGCAATCATGGGGGAAAAAATTGGGTCCATTATAGCCTTTCTGCAGACAGAAGGATTTCCACCTGCGGAGTACAACATCCTTTCCCCCTTCCATTGTAACACCCCAAATGCCCCAGCAGTGCTGCTCCTGGGAGTCCCCTGGACCCTGAGAGCAGAATTTTGTGGGGCATTTTGGAATGCACTAGGAGGGGGGAAGGTAAGAAAGTCATGCTCTGTGGGCATAAATCCTTTTGTCTGAAGAAATGCGCAAGTGGATCCACGTCAGTGCTCCAGCACTTTTTCTTACATGTGCAGTGTTTCACACACGTTCATTAGCAGACCCACAGGAGTTGTGCTGTTTCCCTCTCCCCTCCATACCTGTTTTCACTGCTCACCACTTACCCGCCAATCATGTAAACAAACAACAAGCATATCAGCCAATCTGCCAGCAATTATCAATAGCCACTACATTTTTAGAAAAGTCTTATTAAGTCCATGTTATCGATGTTTTTTCATACATGCACATTTTTGCACAGCCTAACAGAAGGTGTAGGTCCCCTCTCATGTTATTTCATTACATGACCCAACCATCCATGGCCCAGGTAGAATCATCTCACCTTCTGTACAGGAGATAAGGAAACAAAACAGCTCCATCAAAGCTACTGCACAGCGGGAAAGCTGTTCAACAGCTGTTCAGAGCGGACAGCAGAAAGGTGAACAGATTTGGATGTTCGGTTCACAGGTGATCGCAGCTGTTGAATACAGTAATGTCTGCCTACTGAACAAATTTGCTGTGAAGACTGTGGCATTGCTAGCCCCTAAAATCGTTTGTTGGCTACCAAGAATATAGGGAGAGAGGATAGGGAAAGTGCTTTCTCTATGCGTGAGAAGTAGAAGAAGAAAACGATCATAAAAGCAAAACAAACAGTAACCTCCAATGGATTTTCATTGGTCTTCTGGTGCAGAATAATAGATTATAAAGCCTGAAGGGACTGATGATTAGTTTCTCTGACCTTTAGCGTTACAGAGATTCTTATAGTAGCAACCATATTATACTCAGACATCTGGCCAAGGTGCAACTTATCTTTGATAGTTTGTTATCTCACTTTAAAAGTTCCAGATAATGGAAAATGTACAATATTCTTAGGGTTTGTTTTACAAAATATCTCTCCTGTTGAAAAATTCAGTTTTACTCTTCCGTTACTGTTTTTATTCATTTTCATTTCTGTAGGGAGAAGCTAAATTCCTTGAATCAAATGTTGGTTTCTGAAATACAATGTAAATAGGTAGAGTACACAGACATAAAGGTATAAGTATAACCTCTTCTTTGTCTGGGTTGGGTTGTTTACCAGTTGTGGATTGTCTGCTTTTAATCGATCAATACACGTGAGCAGGCTTCGGAGGGCGGCAGATGACCGGAGGGCCTGGCAGGAGCTGGTCCATGGGGTCGCGAAGAGTCGGACTCGACTGTGCGACTGAACAACAACAAAACACGTGAACACATGAAGCTGCCTTATCTTGAATCAGACCATTGGTCCATCAAGGTCAGTAGTATCTACTCAGACTGGTAGTGGCTCTCCAGGGTCTCAGAGAGAGGTCTTTCACATCACCTACTGCCTCATCCTTTGAACTGGAGATGCCAGAGGGTGACCCTGGGACCTTCTGCATGCCAAGCAGATGCTCTACCACTGAACCATGGCCCCTCCCTACCTGGTTAATCTATTTGAAATGTAATTGCATATCATCACAATCTCAGTATGAACTTTGTGAGGATAAAGTGAGATAACTTACAATATAATAAAAGCTACTGATTTACTTGTAGAAGAAAGGTTAATTAATTGGTAATTCTCCTGTGTATTTCCCAGTCCACCAGAGAACCAAAATTGCTTCGAAAAAATAACTATTGGCGCAAGCTTGCTCTCATCCTCAAGAGGGCAGTGTGCACAGGCACCACACTCTCAATGAAAAAGCAGCAAACAATGAGTGGCAGTCCTTTGTTCTCAAAACATTCCTAAGGTGGCCTAAGCCATGTGGCTTCTCCAACGTGGAGAAGAAACAGGAAGTACAGCCATATCCTCGCAAAGCAGAGCTCCTTCATACTTCCTGTTGCCAAGTCTCTATTCAATAAGAGAGCCAGTTTGGTGTAGTGGTTAGGAGCACGGACTGTAATCTGGGAGAGCAGGGTTTGATTCCCAACTTCTCCATATGCAGCTGCTGGTGTGACCTTGAGTTAGTTACAAGTTCTTTCAGAGCTGTTCTCTCATGAGCAATTCTCAAAAGAGCTCTCTCAGCCCCACCTACTTCACGAGGTGTCTGTTGTGGGGAGGGGAAGAGAAAGGAGATTGTAAACTGCTCTGAGACTCCTTTGGGTAGTGAAGGGCAGGGTATAAATCCAATCTCCTCCTCCTTCTCCTCCTCCTCTTATTCTTCTTCAAGTTTCAGTTGGATTGACATCTTATGTTTCGGGCTGCCTGGTGAGTGTGCATTTCTACCAATGAAAGAAAGAGTTAAGATAGCTACAATTATCTACTTTTCAACATTTTATAATTTTGGATAGTATTTTAATTTTTTAAAAAACTTTCAGCTGTCTCAGGAACTCTGGTGGAAAGTACAGGGCACAGCTGCCTTTCAAGAACTTTCATGTACCAGTAAGAACTTTCATGTACCAGTAAGAAAGCTATCTGACAAGGGAGACAGGAAAGAAGGCTTTTGGCCTGTAGACAGAGGTCATTTCGGGGGGGAACGCAGGGGATCGCAGTTCCCCCGGGTGAGGTGCAGGGGGCGGGGCACATGACAAAGCCCCGCCCCCTGCTTCTGGCCACCCCGCTTCCAGCCCTCATTCAGCCAGGAGGAGGCAGGAGAAGAGGGAGGGTAAGTTGCTTCCTCCCCGCCTCTCCCCACCCCTACCTGCCTGGGGCCAGGGAGGGCCTTGGCGGGGCTTCCTCGCACTCCCGCTGGCCTTGCAGGTCCACCGCCGGGCCCCTGATGTCAGGGGGTGTGGCATATTCTAATGAGTTATGCTAATGAGTTCCCCTAGCTCTTTTTCTACGAAATGACCCCTGCCTGTAGATAAAAAGAGTTGACCTTGGCCAACTGAAGCCACTAGTTCCTGAATGCTAGGATTCCTTCCACTACCACAGGAAGTAATAATTACAATGTGAGAAGCCTACACACATGAAAGCTTGAAGCTGCCTTATACTGAAACAGACAATTGGTTCAACAAGTTCAGTACTGCGTACTCAGACTGGCAGCAGCTCTCCAAAGTTGGTTCAGCAAGTTCAGTCTTTCCAAAATCTTAAGCAGAGGTTTCTCACATCATTTATACCTAATTATTTTTTTTAACTGGTGATGCTGGGGATTGAACTCAGGACTTTCTGCATGCCAAGCAGGTGCTCCTTCACCGAGCCACAGCCCTTCCCTGAGGATCTTAAGAGTTCTTAGAAACACATACGTAATCAAACAGTTTCACATTTTCTGCTATTTCCTGGTCTGCTGTTTTCTCAATTTTAAAAATTCTTTTAGTCATCCATTTGAAACGATTGTTCCTGTGGCCTTGGAAAGAAAGCCAGCCCTCCTTATGCTAATACTTAGTGTAAATAATAAGCCCTCTCAAAGAACTGTACCAAAATGCCTCCATCTGTGAACGTCATGGATCTAAATAATAGAATTCGCCACCCACATAAAAGGAAAAGAGAGAAATGTATCAGAACTAGATAACAGAGAGCTTTAGCAATAGGGTCTACTACAATTGAGGAGCAGAGGGTTTTTTTTTTCTGGAGGTGACCTTGTGAATGCTCATTCCTTACACTTGTCAACACTGGACTACAATGACAAGGCAGGCAGAAGATAGTAATGAGACAGTTTGATTGATCTGTGAATGTCAAATTAATTCCACTGGAGGCTTGCCAGACCAAAAACCCCAAACTGCTTGGTGTAATAAATAGGAAAGTGGATGTGATACTTTGGGCTGAACAGTGCCCTAGTTCCAGCAAAAAGGATAGCCTGGGCGGGAGAAAGGGGATTTTTTTTGTTTTGTTTTTTAAAGAATTGGGTAATGAATTGCTTGTCACTCAAAACAAATTTGGTTTTACAACCAGAGATTTAAAAAAAGAAAAGAAAAAGCTCTGGCTAAGTCTTAGCAGCTTGCCAAAGGGAAACAATATATCTGAGAAATGTGCCAATGAAGAAAAGTCATTTATCTTTAAGCAACCTTGTAACCTTAGCCGTGTTGATTAATATCATAAGAACATAAGAGACGCCAATGTTGGATCAGGCCAAAGGCCCATCCAGTCCAACACTCTGTGTCACACAGTGGCCAGAAATACCAGTGCCATCAGGAGGTCCACCAGTGGGGCCAGGACATTAGAAGCCCTCCCACTGTTGACCCCCCCCCAAGCACCAAGAAGACAGAGAATCACTTGCCCCAGAGCCCCTATCTATACCTTGTGGCTAATAGCCACTGATGGACCTCTGCTCCATATGCCTATCTAATTCCCTTTTGAAGCCATCCATGCTTGTAGCCGCCACCACTTCCTGTGGCAGTGAATTCCATGTGTTAATCACTCTTTGGGTGAAGAAGTACTTCTTTTTATCCGTTCTAACCTGACCGCTCAGCAATTTCATTGAGTGCCCACGAGTTCTTATATTGTGCGAAAGGGAGAAAAGTACCTCTTTCTCTACCTGCTCTATCCCATGCATAATCTTATAAACCTCGATCATGTCACCCCTCAGTTGTCGTTTCTCCAAGCTAAAGAGCCCTAGGCGTTTTAACCTTTCCTCATAGGGAAAGTGTTCCAACCCTTTTATCATTCGAGTTGCCCTTTTCTGCACTTTTTCCAAAGCTATAATATCCTTTTTAAGGTGTGGTGACCAGAACTGTACACAGTATTCCAAATGAGGTGGCACCATTGATTTATATAGCATTTATATAGCATTTATATAACATCAAAGGGTTCAAATGTAATAGTTTAGCCAGTTAAAAATGTACAGAATAAAATTTTATGAAATTAAAGCTTGCTTTATTTTTGTGAACAATCTCTCTCTCTCTCTCTCTCTCTCTCTCTCTCTCTCTCTCTGATATAATCGCCAATGAAGCTGCTCCTGTTGAGCTGTTGAGAAAACTCAGACTGGGGGAGGAAATTGGAAATTGCTCATTCATTCTAGCACAAGATGGGTCCTGGGCTTTCTGGATTTGTATTGGGGCTTGCATTTGTGCAGACAGACCTCACATGCCTCTGTACAGAGCATCTATAAGCCATTCATATGTCCCCTTTCACAACTTTGAGGCAACAGGCAAATAGATTTTCAGAATTACTATCTTTTCTGGCATACACTGCTTAATGAAAAAGCAAGATAGGTGTACAGGATCATACAGCATGACTATGCTTTTTAGGAGAACACTTCCAGTACACAAAAAAATTGAAAACAGTTACTGGAAGGTTTTCATGTCTAAAGTGCTGAATAAGACAGACTCCTAAAGTGCCATATCTGTTTATATTTTTTGTACTCATAAATATGAACCTTCAATGGCTTTCCATTCCTATCTGCATGTATCACACATCTGTAATGCTATATAGCATATGGGCAGTCATTATTATTATTAGAAATATGATTTTGCACGTACTTCCTATCGTCTCCTGTGTCACCAGAGATGATATAAACAGTTTTAAGTATTTACTTTGTCTGTCCTTGGGAGTGATTGACCACTTTTTCAATGAAATCTGAGCATATTTACATGTCAACTGCTCCATGTTGTTCTTGAGTAAGATAGTGCAGACAGGGTGCTGGCCAAAGTGAGGTCTGCTACCTGTTTTCTCAGTGTTTGCCTTGAATAACTAATAACATCATATGAAGGGTCCACATGCATCCAGGAGGAGACAAATGCCTCTTTAAGAGAGGGAATAGTCCCAACCACTTTGACGGATGTGATTGTTTGATCGTTCCTGAAGAAACCCTCCTTGGACCTTGAAAAGTGTTCCAGCTATTTACCAGTAGGCGTAATCTTCGTGGGGGCGGCGGGGCATTAGCCCCGCCGAAACTTTCAGGAAGGTGCTCAGCCTCCCCCCGGGAGCCACCCTTGCTCCTAGCAAAGCAATGCCTCTGGCCCAGCCCCACGTCCCCCCCCCCGGGAAATTGGAAAGTCTACACCCTTGCCAGTAGCCAGGTACTCAGATGTGTTCTCAACTTCAGAAACTCTTGGAAAAGAGGGATTACCTAGATCCATGCTGCTTCTGGGCTAGGCTTGGCTACAGAAGTGCTTTGCTCACAGTATTAGGTGATCTATGCTAGGAAAAAGACGAGTCTGTTGGAAGGAGGACTTGGTGCCCTCAAGGCAATGGTTTTCAAACGGTGGGCTGGAAACCAAAACTATCACATCTTTCTTACAGGTGGGTTGTTAGGCCAGTAGGGAGAAGAAGGAACAGGGTGAGCTGGGAGAGGAGACTCTTGGAGGCTCGGTGGCAAATTTGAGTTTGCCTCTGCATAATGTGTGACTCTATGGCATTATATCCTGCTGAGGTGCCTCCCATCTGCAAACCCTCCTCTCCCCAGGCTTTACCCCCACATGTTCCAGGTATTTCCCAAACCAGAGCTGGCAGCCCTAAGTGTATGAGAACCTCTTCCTTAAGGAGAAGTCTTGCAGTTTAGGGATGTTCTCAGAGCTGGCCCTTGCTTTGGATATCCAGGAGGCATCAGTGGCGCAAAGTGCAACCTTCTACTAGCTTAGTTTGATGTGTCAGATGCAACTTCTCCTAACACAGATAACCTTGTCACAGTTATCCATGCCCTGGGAAACATGAAGCTGCCATATGCTGAGACAGGATACTGGTCTGTCAAGGTTAGTACTGCCTACTCTGACTGGCAGAGGCTCTTCAGGGTCTCTGTATAGTACATACTGCCTGTTGCTGTATGTATTATCCCACAATGTAATTTCTGCATTGTTTAACATCATAAGTTTTGCTTTGTTTTGGAGATTTTGCTTGGTTTTAGATTTCTGCAGCCCTAATCCTGTTGCACTGTTTATTGGATGTCCCGTCCTACTGATTGCCCTAACAACGCTGTGTCATCTTCCTTGAGTCTTGTTGAGAAAAGTGGACTATAAATAATGCAAATAAATAAATGAACACCACAGTAAGGAAGCATCAGCAAATGCCTGGTTTTTCAATAGCATGAAGTCCATAACTAAATCTTTGTAAGTTTTCCATAGCCAGCCACATTCAGGCCCCTGCCACATGGCAGGGAAAAGATGGGGTGAAAAAGAAATGCCCCGGCGGGATCCCATGGATCCCAGTTGCTGCGCTCCGTTGCTCCCCGGCACGATCAGATGCCGGGGAGGAAGACACTAGTCGGAGGGGGAGGCTGCCGTACTGCGCATGCTCGAGCATGCACAGTATGGCAGGGGGGCGGGGATGTGACGGCGGCAAGATGCGCCACCAATCCCACGGCCAGGATGAAGCGCCTCAACCGGATGAACCACCGACGAAGGTGGTTCATCTTTGACGCGCTTCATCGGGGGAAGGGCCGGGTTGGAGGCGGGAGCGCGACGCCAGGCAGATGCTGCCGTGGGATCGCGCCCGTCTGATGCGCCTCCAATCCAGCCCGCTCCCGGCCCAAACTGCCTCGTATGAACAAGGCCTCAGAGTATCTCCCATGCAACGTAATGTCTCCCCACTCCCTTACCTCTCTATCTTCATCAGAGTGCATGAGAGTTCATTGTACCTCTCTAAAGTGTACTGATGTTCCCTGTGTGTGAATTTCTTAACTAGCCACGACAGTTATTGTTTTGCCTAACTCAGCTATTTAATACACAAAAGACAGCCCTGTTATGGGTCACGATGTTTAATCTGTGCCCCCCCATTGGATTCAGAAGATTCTGAACAATGGAACTTCCAGGGCAGAATAGGGACATGGGATTCTTATTCTCACTACAGATGATAATTTCCCACACATCCCAAGCATTTCCCCTCTGCTCTGATCAAGCTGATTACAATATGCATGGGACCTTTGCATCCTTGTTTTCAAGCATTCTTTACAACATCACTTCCACCTTCTGATTAGAATAAGAGGACTCATAGATCTCCATTTCTGCTTGCATCTGACAAAGGGAGCTTTGTCTCTCAAAAGCTTACACCCTGAAATTCTGGTTGGTCTCTAAGGCGCTACTGGACTCAGTCTAAGCCTCCATGCAGCCAATCCATGGGTAATAATGTGGAAGCAGAAAGCTTTAGATTCCACAGCTGCAAAGGCAGATATCTGTATAGATTATGCAGCAGTTTGGGGGGGAGGGTCAGGAAGAAACTTAGTTCCAGAGACTGTAATGAGACCCTAGGCCCTTATGGCAGAGTCCAGTTTGAGCAGGCGGGACTGAAGCCCTGATATATAAGCTCAGACTTGGGAGAGACTGAAATATGGAGATAATTAAAGGAAATTCTCTTTCAGCTGAATCCGTAGCTGGCTAGCTTCATTTTCTGTGAGATGTGGCTAGATCAGGTAGAACTGGTACGGTCTAAAATGTTCCTTAGTGGTTGATTTGATGTAATTTGTCGTACCTATATTCTTGGGAGTAACTGTTCAATTAACCTCAGTCTGAAGAATTCTTGCTAAGAAAGGGACTTTTCGAGACATCTCCGAGGACTGGGTCAGCGGTGAATGATGGGGAAATTATAAAAGGACAATCTTGCTCCTTTATGAGAGCCAAGGACGGGCGAGGAGTTCTAGGGACTAAAAAAAATACTCCATCCAGCTTCGTATTTTCCAGTCTGGGCGAGGAAAAAAAATCACAGCGAAGCAAATATTTCCATTTAAGAACCTATTATCCAGCTTTTCCTCCACAGAGCTGCCTTTTGTTCATTAAGATTTTTGTCTGCATTGATCCCAGTGATATTTTTAGATTCCCCTCCCCCAAATGACATTTGGGGCTTAGATGAGACAAAATTACATTCTTCTGTCAAGGAGAAGAAAAGCCCCAGGAAGGTGAGTAGGTTTCCTGTTAGCTGACTTATTTACAGGTGTCTGTAAAGTTTTTTCTCTGTGAAGTGGTGTTAGATTAATGTGGAATGTATGGCCATAACAATAGGCTCATAAGGCTTCCTTCCTTCTTTCTTTTCCCTCCCAGTCCTGGAAAGTCTAAGTGCTCACAATTTATTCTAATTTAAAGCAGCGTGATTTTTGTATGGGTCTCCCCCGAGAGACTTTTGATCAAGTTCCTCCTGCAAATTGGAGGGAAGCCTGGGATGATTTCCATGTCGCTGATGGAGCTCAGTCCCCTTTTTGGATACTGTTATCATCCCTTTCAGAGATTACTTCTCCCTGGAGCTCAAGGAAATACTCCAGTGAGAACAATTTTTGCCTTCAGGATGGATTAGATTGCATTAAATAGAAGGTACTTGCAAAAGAGAGAGAGAGAGAGAGAGAGAGAGAGAGAGAGAGAGAGAGAGAGAGAGAGAAGATGGATGCTCTTGATTTCTCTGCAGAGTCTGCTGTTCCTTCCTTCAAATTAGCATGCTCCACTACACTTCAGTTTCCCAGGACAAAAAGTAAAACAATTTTCTGACTGGGGGTTCTCAGCATAAATTGTCATGGTGTACATACTGAATTATACCTTGATACTTAGGGCTATTTCCAAATACTGAGGGTACAGGAATCTTCCCAATTCCACAGCCAAATGATTATCCCTATGAAGAATTTCTTTATTTTGGACACCAGCTGCTCTATAACAAATACAGCCTGTATTTTCACATGTTACTATACCGCACTCGTCCTGACAAAACCCCAGTCACCCTGTACCACTGCCTTCCTTGAGATATAAAACTTAAAGCCACAAAAAACTCAGAATTTGGAGGTAGGGGGGAAAATATATGCAGCACTTACATTCCTCTCAAACCCAGCCTTCCTTTGCTGGTTTATCTATTTATTTACCTTATTTAGATCCCATCTCTCTCCCCCATGGGGACCCATCATTCTCCTCTCCTCCATTTTATCCTCACAACAACCCTGTGAGGTAGGTTAGGCTGAGAGCATGTGACTGGCCCAAGGTCACCCAGCAAGCTTCCAAGGCAGAGTGAGGATTTAAACCTGGGTTTCCCAGATCCTAGTCTGATACTTTAACCACAACACCATGTTGGCTCTAACAACATTCCCACAGCACAAATACATCATTTATATCCAGCAGATGAAATTGTACTGTTTGGAATATTTCTGGGATTTAAAAGTACGAACATTTTAGTCTTCTACAAGAAAAACTGCAAATATGCCCAGTGCTTGAGAAAGAGTTGCAAAAGGCTGTATCCCATGCTACCATAGCACATGTGTTGCTTTTGGCCATCTGAGAGGTAAGGAAAAATAAAAGCAGAAAGTAGAAAACAAATCCTATATTAGACAAAAGAATGTGCATCACTTGGACAGAAGCATTCTGATACGGATAGCATATTAACAGTTGCTAAAATTATTTGCATTATTTGCAAAAGAGTATTCTTGAAAATGTCATATTTGTGTCTGTGACCTCAGTTTATGTGGGGCAGAACTTGGAACAAATCTTGCACTAATTCAAAGAGAATACAACATTTTTACTTTTCACTTAACATCGTATCATGTAACAAAAACATAGATCTTAGTAACACAACATAACAATGATCTTTTTAAATTCCAAACAGGTGAAGCTTCCCTCCTTCACAGCTTGCCACCCCCCAAGTCCTTCTCTTTCCTCTTGGTGGCCCACAGAGCCTCCAGCTGAACCCTCCTTGCACCGGCTTCCAAGATCAAGGTCCCAAATGAACTCTGCATTAGATAACACAGCCTTGAAACAATAATTCTAAAATTATAACCAAAGTTTTCCTCCTTTAAAAGTAAAGGTTTCCCTTGCTCGAAAGCTAGTCGGATCCGACTCTAGGGAGTGGTGCTCGTCTCCATTTCCAAGCCGAAGAGCCAGCACTGTCCAAAGACTTCTCTGTGGTTATGTGGCTGGCATGACTAAATTCCAAGGTGCATATGGTTATGGTTCAAGCTCTGCGGCTTCTTCCCTTGAGGGCTCTTTTTGTAGCAGGAACTCCTTTGCATATTAGGCCACACACCCCTAATGTAGCCAATCCTCCAAGAGCTTACAGAGCTCTTCTTACAGGAGCTACTGTAAGCTCTTGGAGGATTGGCTACTTTAGGGGTGTGTCGCTTAATATGCAAATGAGTTCCTGCTACAAAAGAGCCCTTACCCTAAACAAGGTGTTAAAGAGCCTGTGGCTAAGGTTCAAGCTCCCCAGCAGGGCAGTCTTGCTTCCCTCCTCCGCTTTCCACGCTGCATCTAGAGGCTTCACTCCTTCCTGTCTCATTCCATTACTAGCTAGGGGTTACATGAACAGTATACGAAGTGTTAACATTATCTGATATTGTTAACTTACATAAAAAATTTTCATACTACACATTTTAAATAAAAGTTTGGCTTTCATTTAACTCATTCCTAAAGAAAAGCCTTGTCTTAAGAAACATTCCACTCATTTATTCTAAAAATAAACATATTTCATAAGTGTTCATTTTTCGGTGCCCCCCAAATTTCCCAGGATTTGTTGGGGGGGAGGGAATTAGGAAATCCTCAGACTCTTTCATGCTCTGTGTTTGTAATGAATGAAATGCTTTTTATGGCATTTTTCCCCCTCTCACACAAAAAGAGAAAATATTTCATAAGAGCTTTTTCCCCACAGCGCTCCCCCAAATTTCCCAATTGGAAATATTTCAAAAGCACCCAGACATTTTCATGCTATCTTTTCAGTGCGAAAACCATGTCTTAAGGAACATTTCACTCATTCTAAAAGAGAAAATATTTCATAGGTGTCCTCCCCATTTTTCCATTTCACAAAAATGGGGGGGGGTTTCCTTAGAAAAGTGAGATTTTCAACTCCTGAGATTATCCCGCCCCCCCCCCCGTTTTTTTTTCTCCCTATGCCTTTCCTAGGTCCAGATCCCCTAAAACCTCTTTGAGTCTAAAATTTGCTAAGAAGGAAAACGTTTTCTTTGTTTAAAGTTCTTAATGGTACTTTAGTGCTCTGAAGGTTGATTTTTTGTATTGATACCAAAGTGAAATATGATAGGAGCTTCTCAGAAGAATATTTATAATTTATTTATTTTATCTCTCTCTGACTCTCTCCTTTTCTTCTCAGTTGGTTCCTAGAGAGGCTTGCAAAATCATTCTCCGCTTTAGGTAGTTTAGGCTGAGAGAGAATGACAGGCCAAAGGTCACCCAGCATGCTTCCATGGAACAGTGTGGATTTTGACCTGGTTCTCCCAAATCCTACTTAGACACTCTTATTGTTACACCACACTAGCGCTCCAATATATACTCCAACTGCCTTTATGTAACATGGACTTTGTTTTCCTGGCCCCTAGTCCTGATAAATAACTGGTCTTTTTTAATCTCTGGTTTTGCCTTTAGGGAATGCCTTGCTAACATCTTGATAGCATGAGTTTGCTAGGGCTGTCATTGTTCAGATGTTGAGTTCCATTCCAATTTCAAATTCTCTAGAAACTAAAGATCTGAGTTTATCGATTGACTTGAGCTCACTGAACACTGCCAATTTTATAATATTCTTGCTGTTATTAGGCTGTTTACATCTCTTTACATTTCCTTCTATATAAAAACTTATATTTATTCATTCATTCATTCATTCATTCAACTTTTATCCCGCCCTTCCGCCGAAGCGGCTTAGGGCAGCTCACAACATTAATAAAACCAACATGGATAAAACATCAGTCGATAAAACAGCTTTACATAAATACAATAAATATAAGTAAAAGCGGTTTGATAAATAACTAGACATCGACCACATTGTTAACTACCTATACAGTATACATGTCTTAGCAGGTTGGCAGGCTTGGCTGGCATCCCGTCACTCTCACTGGTATGCCCGGTGGAAAAGCTCCATCTTCATGGCCCTGCGGAATTGCGGGAGATCTTGCAGGGCCTGGATCTCACTAGGGAGCTTGTTCCAATATGCTGGTGCAGCTAGCGAAAATGCTCTAGACCTAGTTGCTGTCAACCTGGCCTCTTTAGGGCCAGGAAGGGTCAGGCAATGTTGTGTCCCAGATCTCAGTGCTCTCTGGGGAACATCCAGGGAAAGGCGGTCCCTCAGGTAGACAGATCCCTGACCATATAGGGCTTTAAAGAGCAAAACCAGCACCTTGAAGTGGATCCGGAATGCTATTGGCAGCCAGTGCAACGCCTTTAGCACAGGCTGGATGTGCTTCTGCATCAGGAGGCCCATCAGCAACCTGGCCACCACGTTTTGCACCAGTTGCAGCTTCCGAAGTTGCCCCAAGGGCAACCCCATGTAGAGAGCATTGCAGTAGTCCAACCTCAAGGAGACCATAGCAAGGATCACTGACGCCAGATCAGCCGAAGATGGTAAAAGGCTGCCTTGGCAGTGGCTGCTACCTGGGCCTCCATTGTTAAGGAGGCATCCAGGAGCACTCCAATAAACATATTGGATTATGTTTGGTAAATTATGGTCCAGAAGATAATTCTTATTTTTTCCCTGTGTTTATTATTAAGAACATAAGAACATAAGAGACGCCAATGTTGGATCAGGCCAAAGGCCCATCCAGTCCAACACTCTGTATCACACAGTGGCCATAAATACCAGTGCCATCAGGAGGTCCACCAGTGGGGCCAGGACATTAGAAGCCATCCCACTGTTGACCCCCCCCAAGCACCAAGAAGACAGAGCACCACTTGCCCCAGAGCCCCTATCTATACCTTGTGGCTAATAGCCACTGATGGACCTCTGCTCCATATGCTTATCTAATTCCCTTTTGAAGCCGATATTATTATTATGATTATTATTATCTCTAATTCAGATACAAATACCAATAGCTGCAAAATGGGGCCAAGGTGAAAGCAAAGGAACTCATTCTGAAATGGAAGTCATTCCAAAAGGGATTATTTCAGTCTGTGCATATGTCAGGGTTTCTTACAGACTGATGAGGCTAATGTAATTGATAAGACAACCAAAATGGTGCCCAGATTCACCACACATATTAGCTGGGTGGGGCTGGGAATCAGTGGGTGCATTCAGACGGGGCATTTATACCGGTATATATGCCAGTTGGAATCGGTGTACTTACGGGCAATCACACGGCGAACATCTGCCTTCTGTCCCTAACCATTGCAAATAGCCTCTAAACCGTTGTATTCTGCTACTAGGTCCCCAAGTGGTGGTATCCTGAGTGCACTGGTTCCAGCCGCATTATCCCCCTGTTTGATCGCTCTCCGCTGGTGTAGAGCCACTTCCATTTGGAAGCCTGAGGCTTCCGCTTTTCAGCCGCCATTTTTTTTAGTAGGCGATGTGCGCTTGGGCAAAGCTTTGCCCCATCGTTAATAAATTTAAAAAGTGTTGTTCTGTGCCTGCACAAAGCCACCTCTTCTCCTCCTCCTCCCCTGCTGCTGTTGCTGATGCTGCGGCCACTTTTGTTCTGGCTGTGGCTGCAGAGTGTTTTCCATGACTCCACTGTGCAGTTGAGGGGTGGTGTAAAGGCAGTTGAGGATAGAAGGAAATGTTAAACAGAGGGGAACTGAGAGAAAGGAAGGAAGGCGTGGTGTGTGTGGACAGAAGAGGAAGAATGTGTTAAGTTGGGTGATACATGTAAAAGGAGGAGAGAATGAGAAGGGTAGAAGGTAATGGAAAGCTCTCAGGGAAGGGGAGAGGAATGTTGAAAGGGAAAGTATAAGAACACAAGAACATAAGAGACGTCAATGTTGGATCAGGCCAAAGGCCCATCCAGTCCAACACTCTGTGTCACACAGTGGCCAGAAATACCAGGTGCCATCAGGAGGTCTGCCAATGGGGTCAGGACATTAGATAGTGGTGTGACAGGAAGGGAAACAAGAAGGGTAGGTATGGAGAGGAGGAGAAAACATGGAAAGGTGTGATGAAGGAAGTGTGAGGGATGGGGAGAGGAATTATATGCAGTGATGGTTGGGATATGGGAAAGATAAAGGCTGTAAATGGTGACATCATTGCATCAGGGACATCGGGCGGGATGTGGCTGTTTGGGGGGTGGGGCTTCCCCCACCAGCCAGCTGGCCAGCAGTGGGCTGAAGCCCTGAAAACCTTGCCGGGACCTGGGGACTGGCAACCCTGTGTACATTTGAAAATTCTTTGTATTTTTGTTAAGTAATTCTCATGTTATGGTCAACTCATGGTCAGCTGCACATGTGATACAGACCTCCCATTTATCTATGTACTGGTCCCCAGTTTCGTTTGAAAAGTGAACACACTGGTTCTTTCTTACAAGCATAGGTAGGCATGTACAAACTGGATATCCATGCATTCATGATGAACAGGAATAGCGGCTCTTGAATACTAAACCAATACAGCTTATGATTGGTGGAGAAGAGTTTTATGTAATGTTAAATAGTAAGAAGGGTATTGTTTTTTGAACTAAGATTGGGGGTATCCCTCTTTTTATCCGTGAAGCATTGGATGACCGGAAATACACAAGCGACAAACACCACTGATCCCTTTCCTAATGCACCGAAGCCAAGGCCATCCTTTCTTGATCATCACTTCTGAATACTTCAGAGGGGGTACATGACAAAGTCTACACTCATGTGCCCTTCAAACTTGATTAAATGCATTGGCATTTTTGTACTGAGATATGCAAAGACAAAGAGTTCTGAGCTGGAGAAAAAGAGTAAAAAGAGGGCTCTTAATTCTAGGCAATGAGTACCGTCCAGAAAAAGGAGAAATTAAGACCCACAAGGAACACAGTGATGTACATAATTCTTCTGATTTCTATTTCTGTGTTTCTGAATATGTTGGGTCCAACTACATGACCAAAGCCCATTTGGGAGTTCCCAGTTTTACATGTGAGAGAATTGTCTCTTGCTTGATCAAGTGATAATTTTTTAACCTGCTTCACGCAACAACAACAAAAATTACAGGAAAAATCTGTAGGTGAGATTATCCTGAGGTGGCCAGCAGGGGTCCGTGCCACTCTAAACCATGTGGCGCTTCATCTTTTCAATCTTTTGATTTGCCAACAAAGCAAATGAACAATTGCACAGATGACCCCACAATACAAAAGGGCAGCGAAGACGCTTTCCTCCTCAGGGAAGCAGAAAAACCTCCCTGGCAACCTTAACCCACCGCTGTTCTCTCCTGGCGAGATATATAGACTTTATAAACAATTGCCAGGCCCTCCACCCTCCAGTCCAGGTACTTTGCATTCACAATTGCCACTGCAGTCAGAGACAAAAAGGCATTCACTATGGCACTATTTTATAATGGACTCATTCTTACAAATACGCACAGACAACTAACTATAACCTGTCACTTTATCACAGGGAGCTTTTCCTACTTTTTTAATACAAAATATCCTCAGGCTAAATAGCAACGGGATGGTAGTTTTGGGCAAGAAGCAAATAAGAGGCCTGGGGACAGAAAACACTCGCATAGGATCCCAAAACTCAATGCTTGCCGGAAGCGATGATAAATATCCTGTCCTCCAGAGTTGTATTGGCTGTGTGCTCACATTAATCCCACAGAGAGGTTTATTTACATTTATCTGAGAAATACCGGGAAGTTATTCTCATCTTGTGGTGCATATTTTTGGACTTGTACATCATAAATGAAATACAGCTGACTTTATTTAATAAGGCAAGCTGTTCCCCCACACGTGCCTCTCTATGGTCTCCTGACAGAGGGGAAGGATCACAGAATGTATCTTTCGGGGAGGTAGCCATGTTAATCTGCTGCAGCAGTCCCACAAAGGAATCTCAGGGCATTGTAAAGACGAAGGTTATCGTGGTATAAATTCGCAGGGTCTAGTGTCTTGCCATACAAATGCCTCTGAATGATGGATTTTTGAGGGGGTAGAATGGGCTGTACCACATCAGACTATGGGAGAGGAGATCTTATTCATGATATTCCCTCATGTAAAAACTCCCTGCAAATACAAATTTAACCCATCAAGGGGAAAGATTCTATGTAGCTTATCACATTCTGTTCTATTTTTTTTCATTTACAGAGAATTACAAGTGGAGGACCCTGAAGTATGTGTGTGTGGGGTCTCATTTTCCCCTCCCCAGGATTTCCTTTCTCTATTTCTTGAATGCCTTTATAGCCTCTCCCCTTTTTCTGTTTCCTTCTCTACTTCCCACCACCCACCAACCTATGTTTATCTTCCTCAGTCTTCAGCTTTCCCTCTTTCCTTTCCCTTGGCAGCCTTTCCCTGTGAAAACTGTGAGTAGTTCCAGCTGTCCAACTGAGCTGGACTCAGTTGCCAGTGCCAGCTGCTGGGCTGGGACCAGTTGTGCAGTGCTGGCTGCTGGGCTGGGTCCAATTACAAAGTGAAGAACCTGCAACGATCCGTGTGTCACAACCCACTTTCCCCTGAATCCCCCTTCCCACATTATTTCCTCATTTCCTCCTCCTGGCAGCTCCCGTATCCTCAGCTTTCCCTGCTTCCTTCTTTCCTTCCCACTCACCAACCAACCTGCCCTTTATCTGCCCAAGGTTACCCAGTGAGCTGCCATAGCAGAATGAGGATTCAAACCTGGTTCCACCAGATCTTAGTCTGACACCCTAACCACTACCCCACACTGTTTTTTGTGAGGTAGCTGCTGTTGAACAGTAGTGAATACTCAGTACCGGATGAGTCATGAAAGTTGGGTGGTATTAAGTGACCCTTGGTTGCTTCTGGGCTTGGCTCTGATGAGACTTCCCTCAAAGACCAAAAGAATCCTGGAAAGGGCCTTGCCTCCTCTTTGTGCCTTTTGCTGACAGGAACCAAGGCTGTTGCAGTTGCCAAGCAACAGCCACTGAGGGCATTTGTTTCTTAAAGTTACAGGTGCTGCTTCTATTATTGGGGGGGAGTTAACCTCCCCTTTTTTAAGATTTCTGATTTTTCTGCAAACCTGGGGCTTTTCTCAGGTTTGTAGAAAGATCTATGGTGTCTGTCCATGGCACCAACCTCTGGATTTAAGTGTCCACAGATCTGGCCATGTTTAGAATTTGATATATTGATTAACATAGGAGAACTGAACAAAATGCAATGTCTCCTCTGCTGTCTGAAGTGGTACAGTCCATTCTGCATTCATCTGATGTAATGGGGGGCTGTTCTAGTCAACAAAAGCTTATGACACAATAAATCTTATAAGTCGTTAAGGCTCTTTTTTGTTAGGATTTAAGTGTTCACTGTGGTTTTATGAGTAGAGGTAGCATCTGTTTTACCTGCATAGCAAGAATTAAAATCCTCTGTGTGTGTGTGTGTGTGTGTGTGTGTACACACATATACGGGGGGGGGGCACTACAATTATGGATGCCAACCCTTGGCATAATAAATCTTGTAGTCTTTAAGATGCTCTTGGCTGGCAACCCCTGGGAGCTTTGGAAGGAGAACTAGTGTCTCCTCTGGTGGCATTATTGCAACTTCCTAGCGATCTCCCATATCTCATGGTTTTACAGAGCAATTTAGTGAACTGCTAGAGTGTCACAGTGATGTGGGACATTGCTTCCAGTTATGCAGGCAGAAATGACACTATGGTATCATGTGAAACCATGCAATGTCCAGCTTCACCCGCCTTCCCAAAAAAGCTCCTGGGGGTTGTCAGCCCTTGGCTGGAACCTTATCAACAACACAGATGATCAGACCCTCCATACAGCACCTTCCGTTTCTTGTTTACTGAGACTTGAATGCATGACTTTTATCATGCTCCAGAGGATTTGCTTTGTCTGTTGCTTCATCAGCCCTGCATTGGCAATATCTTTCCTTTCCTTTATTGATCCTTTGGGACCACAGGAAGTTTCTTCATTCTTCCTGGCCTGGCAGCTTAAAAAGAGCAAAAGCCTTTTTCAAGTTCCCCAAAGATCAGAGCAGGATAATTTAAATTTAAGTGGTCTGACAGGCTGCTGCTTCTAAATCTCAGCTAACCTATATTGTTGGTTTGCAAGGCCACCAGTGGGTATTTGGTATATTCTAAGAACTGTCCAGTGCTTAAATAGGTGACATCCTGTTTCATAAAAGGAGAAAGGGTGAATGGATTGTCTCTCAAAATTTAGATTTGCCTTCTCCATGCCTAACTATAAGGCAGGTAAAGTTTAGGGTTGTTTGTTTGCCTCAAGATGATGTTTTTATCTTTCAAACTCAGGCTTTTTTGCATGTAGTAGCATAGCTATCCAGTAGGTAGCATTCTGCTGCAATTAAAACGATCGAATAATGCTATAGAGAGCTGCCGGCCAAATTGATTGGATGCAGCAACATCTATGAAAGAGAGCATTTATTACTACTGGCAGTCCAGAGTGTGTTCTTCCCAGGAAATCCTAGCTTGTAGTTACTAGGGGTTAGTTACTGACATATGGCATGACTGCATTAAAGCAGTCCCTTGTAATATCGACTCCAAAGTGAAGCTTTTCAACCAGAGTTCTGTATTCTAACCCATTGAAACACAACAGTCCTTCCATTTGTCATGAGGAGACGTTGTTGTGATAACTGGAATTCTTGGTTCCCAAAGATGTTTGCAGCAAGAGGATGCACTAAGTGTGATTATATTGCTGAGAGGTGGAGAGCCAGTGGGTCTGAAACAAAATGACATTGTCATCAAATGGTAATGAGTGCAAAAAATCCACCATAAAAGACAGCTTCATAGTGACTCCTCTTTCTTCCTCAGATACCACTGAAAATGTACGTTTGAACTCAGTATAAGGCAGCTACATGTGTTCCTACATACAATGTAGTGTTGGTTGCAGGATTAGACTAGGGTTGGGGAGTGAAGTTCAAATACCAATTTGACAGATGTGATATGAGGGTAGTAGTTTCTCAGCCTAACCTGTTTCACAGCATTGTTCTGAGGATAAAATGGAGCAATAGAGTTGCCAAATGAGGGGCTCTGGACTTTGTCCCTGAGGTCCAACCATTATGTCATCTCTATAAGAAAATGTGGTGACCTTTTCTGCAAAAGGTCTTGATCAATTCAGGGACCTGCTTGTGCTCTTGAATGAGGGCTTGCCTTCCATTCTAGGCCTCCCAGACCAGATCCATCGTCCTCTACAAGATTATGTGGCACAGGAAACATATCCTGCAGGTCAGAGTAGGGTCTCTGCAGTCAGCCTTCCTAACAACTGGATGGGCTTGTCTGGCCCTGTTTCTGGCCAGAAAGAGATTGCTTGGGGTACTGGGCTGAGCTGGCTTCTGCTTGATACCGGGGTGGATGATGGGAACGAATGAGACTTCTTTAACTCCCTGGAGGCTATCAAAGATTCCTAAGTATGATGAATTTAATATATTATGACTGAAGGGTGGAGGAGCAAAAGGGATAGCAGGACACGTTTGGGGGGAGCACTCTTTTCCACAGGCTTTTTCTTGGTATAATTCAAATTTATGGTATAATTGGTATAATTCAAATTTATGTGAGTAGAATGCAGAAGGGCACATTTGGATTCACCTTACAACCTTCCAGGATGAGGAAGAAGTTGTATATCATTCTGCTTTTCCCCTCTTTCTCTAGTATGCACTGCCCATTTAAGGTTGCAGTACCCCAGATTTCCTCCTGGTTGTGAACATGGATTTAAACAAAACTAATAGACATTTAGAATTACTGACACATCTGCAGGAGGATCAATTATTATTATTAACTGAACAACTAACTTACAGTTACTGATCTCAGATGTTATTGGCATACATTCACCTAGCATCATGAGTTAGAAATCAATGAACATTCTTGAAAGAAACCTTAGTGCAAATTAATTATATCTCCTGGGCCCATACGTGTCAAATGCCAACGGCAGTGTTAGTCCACAGAAGGTATTAGCTGGAAACCTAAGAAACTCAGAGAACCCAACTTTGCCCTTAGAAATGTTACACAGAAGCTTGATAAAAGCTGGACAATGTGAAGATCATGAAAGGTTCAGCAGAAGATGCTGAAGGTCTCACTTCCACGCTCCCTACTATTTCAAGCTTAGGGCCAAACTAGACATGACAGCATCCTCATATCCACCATGGGGATATGCTGCCATTTTAAAGTGATTTTAAAATGCTGTGACAGGCCAATCATGACTTTGCCCCGCAGTGCAGTGGGCTGAGATGCACTTGTGTCCCCTCCCAGACCTTGTCAAGTGCCAAAATAGCCACAGGGGAAGCATTTATTATGGCATTTGAAAAGGAAGGGGGAACGGAAACAAGAGTGCCTCAGCCAGTCACACTGCAGGCCCAATCCAGATCAACCATCATGGCATTTTTAAATCACTTTAAAATGGTGGCAGTATCCCCAGGGTGGACACACGGATGTGTCACATCTAGTTTGGCCCTGAGAATGTGCTCAAGGAGGCACTGAAAACTGTCAATCTGGGTAGCTTTAGAATTCAAGAAATCCAAGACAGATAAATCTATCATATACCTAATTCTGAACCACACTATAGAGGAGATAAATAATAGATCTGCAAAATATAGCTAGAGACGAGAGACTTCTCTACAAACCTGAAGGAAATGCCAGGTTTATGGGGGGGGGGGGAATCTAAAATCTTGTTTTAAAAAATTGAAGGATTAAAGCTCCCCCAAAATAATAAAAACCGTGATGAAGGGAGCTTTGACTCTCAAGAGCCTATACCCCCCAATCTTATTGGTCTCTAAGGTGCTACTGGACTCGTTTCTAGCTGTTCTACTGTAGATCAACACAGCTACACTATAATACTAGAAACAGTGATTGTAGCTTTAAGAAAATGATAGCCCTTGAGCTGCCAGGGGCTATTCTGGAGGGGACTATACCACCACAACAAGTAGGGTTGCCAGGTCATAAGAACTTAAGAACATAAGAGACGCCAATGTTGGATCAGGCCAAAGGCCCATCTCGTCCAACACTCTGTGTCACACAGTGGCCAAAAATACCAGTGCCATCAGGAGGTCCACCAGTGGGGCCAGGACATTAGAAGCCCTCCCAGGTCCTACCTGGTTTCCAGTGGGGGGCTCCCTGGTCCATTCCAGGAACTTCTGGCTGACATCGGGGGGTGACGCTCTAGTTTTTGGCAAAACTCTATACAGTTTTGCTCAAAAACTAGAGTGCCTCCCCAATGTCAGTGACGTGATGATGTCACTTCCAGGTGATGTCATCACATCACATTGGGGGCCACTATTTGTGGATGGGACATTGCTGGCTGGCTGGCTGGTGGCAGAAAGGGGCCCACAAAAGTGGGGAAATCCCCACCCAGACCGGGGGCCTGGCAACCCTAACAACAAGATTGCTGAGCCTTCCAAGCCTTGGTTTCTGCAACACGGAGGTCAGAACAGCCATGGAAAAGGTCCCGTCCCCATCCTCAGTTCTCTGATGGAGAAAGACCCACTGGAGACAGGTGAAATGGCAACAACCAGAAACTCACTACCCACATAACTGGCCCTGGCCCATAGCCACTGTGAAACTGGGTCTGGCCTGGCCTAGTCACAGCCACCTCACAACTGGGCCTAGCCCAGCCTCATGACAGCTGTCTCACAATGGAGGCTCACCCAGCAGCAACTACCTCACAGCTGAGCCCAGCTCAGACTGGCAGCAGCCACTACATAACTGGGCCTGGCTCAGCCTGATGGCCTGGTGAGACAGAACTGGGCCTGGCGAGATGTAGCAACTGCCACTACCCAAATGTGCCCTGGTTGGCGAGGCCCAGTAGCAGCCAATGTACAGTCTGGCTCAACTTAGTGGCAGCTGCCACACAACTCAGACGGACTTTTCCCAGGGAGCGACTGTCAGGCGAAGCGAAGGAGACAAAGCTGAAGACAGAGAGACAGATGAAAATAGGTTGGCTGGATCAGAAGGAGAGAAGGAAACAGGAAAAGGGGAGTGATTGCTAGGACTGCCATGGAAGGGAAAGAGGAAATAGTGGGGGAGGAGTGACAGAGGAAAATGAGATGGCCCCTGAAATGCTTGCAGGTTCCCTGCTTGTACTATTTATTTTTTAATGGAAATTGGATTGGGGATTTTTGTTCCGGCAATAGTCACTGCTTTATTAAACCAGTTCCCACGCTGCATAATTTTTAACAGTGCAATCCTAAGAACATTTTCCTGGAAGTAAGCCCCATTGAGTAGACTTCAGTAGTATTCTGAGTACACCTGGTTAAGAATGTAGTATAAATAACTGAGGAAGCAAAGCACCGTTGTCACTCCATGCAATCCATGCAAATCCCCCCCCCTTATTATTTTACAATTTAAGATTCTTCTGCAAACATCCCTCCTGTCTACACATGGCCTTATCATGAAGGTGTTTTGATATTCACTCTGGGACCATTGCTTAGAATTAGATATATTGATACCTCAAATGGCAACAAAACTTGAGACATGTTAGAATTGTTGGGTCATTGTGGGCAGAAGATAACCTTTTCTGTCCTCAGAACCCCAGTGAGTTTCAAATATTGGTCTGAAAATCCTTGCAAATAAATCAGGGTTTTCCTGAATATCAGTAATAGTTGGTAAGGTTTCTTGAAATGATAACTGCCACATCTGCTTTTCTTCTTTTGCATTATGAAATACCAGGAGAGTCTCAGCCATGACTAGGGTGTGTTCTCAGAACATGCATAGCACAGGAAAGGCCCAATGGGCCTAGTTAATACAACAAGCTATTAGCAGTTAGATAGCGAATATTGTACTTAAGTTGAGTTTTTAATTATCTAATAATATTTTAATTTTATTCCTAACATTTTAGTGTTTGATGTTCTGGATAACATCTATATGCATTTTACTGTTTTAATGTTTTACCAGCTGGTGTCTTTTCAGTTCTTTTACGTCTTTGGTCAATGACCGTACTAATAAATTGTTGTTGTTGTTATAGGAATCAATGGGGGGAGCACATTTTACCCCTTTTGACCGCCTTAGGGGTTGAATTTCTAAAAAAAATAAAAAAAATAATACTCACTATGAATGGAGTGTTTCCCTTGTGGCCCAGAATCACCAGCAATATGCAGAGGTTCCATGGTAGACAGTCCTGGGTTTCAAGTGGGTATGGAAGGTAGTGAGTTTTCGAAACCACAGGGCTCTTTTTGTAGAAAAAGCCCAGTAGGAACTCATTAGCATAATAGGCCACACCCAACAGCAGAAACTCATTAGCATATTAGGCCACACCCCTGACAGCATAGCTCATTAGCCCATTAGGCTGCACCCCCATGTTACCAAAAGTGTGGTCATCCAGCCACACCCACCTTTTGCTTCTTATTCGGTTTACCTTGTTTGTTGTCAAAACCCTGGGCTTTCTTTGGAGCAGGAACTCCTTTGCATGTTAGGCCACACACCCCAATCCTAATGAGTTTCTGCTGTTGGGTGTGGCCGATTATGCTAATGAGTTCCTGCTGGGCGTGGCCAACTCGGGAGCCAGCCGGAACTCCGTTCCTGTGCGTTCCTGCCCCAAAATAGCCCTGACTAAACCTATGGAACATCTAAACTGTTCACACAGAATTTTAGGTATAAGGAAGTGCTTGTATTGGATAACATACAGCCAAGAGAAGAAATTAGGAGATTCAGAGAGCAGAGGATTCAGTGCTGAGTAGTTGTGCACTGGAACATTCTGCATTCAGCATCACAAACAGTAACAGAAATTGTCCTACAGTGAGTGCTAGGTGATATCAGGGTTTGCTGACAGGGCTGCTTGTCTCGTTTTACTGCTCCTCGGTAGACACCCATAGGCATATTAGTAGAAGAAACGCAGTCAATTGGGTAATGATGGTAATTAAAAAAGATGTAAACTTTCAAAGTAGCTGACACTTACTCATTACACTGAGCCGTCATGCTTGACTGAGCTAACGTTAATTTCGATATCCCATTATATCTAGCTGAAATGAGCTTAAGAGATGTCTGCTGCTTCTCTTTGGAAGCTGTCATCGGCAGTCATAGCAGTATTGATTGCAGTGCAAAGTTGACAGATGTGAGAGGTATTCTAAGGGTGCTTGTGCTTAAGAAATACTTTTACTCAAATCTCTCCGTGTGTTCTGCCATGACATCTGACAAGTTCAAGTAGCCACCATCCTGATATTAAAGCACAGAGTCTCTTGCACAGGTGAAAATTCTTCTTGTCCTCTCAGAAGCCAAATATCACTCCTCTCCTGGAGGCAGAATTGCAGGATGTGCAATTCCCCCAGAATGGAGATGGAATAATGGCTTCTGGATACCCACTGGAATAGCCAAGAAAGGCTTCAGGGGTGTCATATTCTGCCCATGTTGCACATGGACTATGTCGGCATGGGATGCCCATGTCTACTTTGTCTCTGTGAGCAAGCCTAGGAAAGTTCTGGGGCTTTGGGGAAAAGAAATGTTTGTGTTCTCTCTCCCCCCACCCCAATATATATATATATAAGAGCTGGAATCCTTCCCAGAACTTGGTCAGACAAGCTGCATGCTTGCCTAACTCTTCAACTTCCCTCAAGATTAAATAGTGATGCCACACCCCAGCTCATCTCCACACTACAGTGATCAGTTCCCCTGAAGAAAATGGATGTGACAGAGGGTGGGAGAAATGGGCACTGATGTTGCTGTGGCACACCTGAACAGCTGCAGAACTGGGAAGCAGAGTGAGTGTTAAAGAGGGTGGGGGATGGCGACTTCCCTGCCCCCCCATCCACAGCCCATGATGAAAAGGGGTTGCAGGAGGACAAAATTGCCCCCTGGGGGTTTCAGAAACGCCCTCTCTGTCAGGCCTTCCCCTCAGCCCCACCATTTCTGTGAGGAACACAGAAGGGATGAGAAATGGGGATAGAAGGAGCTGGGAGAGCCAGGTTCAGACCCTTCCCCCTCCTGAGCCTGGACCACGTCATCCGGGTCACCCATGGCCGGTTGCTCAGCCTGGACCCCCTCACAGGTTTGGTGGTGGTGGGGGGATGGGGTGGTTGAGGGGGCAGTCCAGTGTGCCTTCTCGAGATCCTCAGAGGTAGAACGGGGAACGAGAGGAAACAAAGAGCAAGAGATGGACCGTAGCTGTGCTCGGCTGCTGAGACCAGGCATATGGGGGGGAGGGGCAGCTGAAAAACTACCTTATTTTCTTGCAAGGATGATAATTCCTCTCCTCAAAATGCCATATATACAAAAAGCAACTAATTTGTATGGAGATGTAAGAACCCCCCCCCTTTTATGGTATCTCTTGGGGGGGGGACCTAGTCTTGCGTATGTTTAAATACATTTATTGGGGCTTTTGTGGGTTCCCAAGTAAATCAATTGCTTTCACTGCTAATCAATTGCTTTTGTTAGAGTTTTGAGTAAAAATTATATTTTTGGGGGGGGGGGTTGCCTGTGTCCTTTATAACATTTATATCTCCAGTACCGGGCATTACATTTTATAGCACACATGGCATGACCCAACAAAGTAACATTTATGTCAGATCCTACACTCATAACAAATGAGTCTCACACCTCTGGGTGTCAGTGGACTCGAATCTAGCTCTTTCCACTGCAGACCGACATGGATATCCTTTGAAGTCACCTTAAGAGTAGGGACATATATGTGTCCAAAACTCTCTATAAATCTTCCTCCAGTGGACCATTCTTTTTTTAAAATATTTTTTTTATTTTAAGTTTTAGCAAAATCAGATACAATCGTAACATAGTGAAAAATTCAATTAAACAATAGGTGTTGCAAGATATACAATCCAACTTAAAATACATGGTGGTTACAGAATTTGTATTCATTTAAAAACCTTGTTTAATATTATCTTTTATACAACTATTTGTTCGTAAAAAACAAGTATCGTGTTCCAATAAAATGATTAAATAGACTTGTGTTATTGAATTTGTCCTCGTCATTGATACCTTTGAGAGTGAGAAAAGAGGAGAAGGAAAAGAGAAGATGTCTATATGTAGAGGGAGAAAGTAACCAACGATAACTCAAATCCATTTGTGATATTGGGACCACTCGGGTGAAAGAAATTGTTGCCTAGATAGGTAGTCCATTACAACGAACCATTTGTCCGCAAATGTGTCCTTCATTGGAGTTTGTGAAGAGAAATTCAATTTACTTGCTACAGCGTCCATTAAGTAGTGAGTCCAAAGTTTTTTGTACCATAGATCCAGGTTCGGAGCTCTATGATCTTTCCAAAGAGTAGCTATAGTCGTTTTTGCCGCGTCAAGCATAGTTTCAATTGTTGCTTTATGTGGTCTAGATCTTAGTGAAGATGGCCAGATGTTCAAAAATATAGTTTCAGGTGAAAAGGGAATGTGAACAGAAGTAATTTTTTGGATTACATTTAAAACATCTAACCAAAATTGTTTTACTTTGGCGCATTGCCACCAACAGTGACCATAATCTCCTGTTTGTTGGCACCCTTTCCAGCAGTGTGGGGAATTTGTTGTTGAGATCTTAGATAGTTTGTGTGGGGTTGTGTACCATCTGGAAAGTATTTTTAGATTTTGTAAAGTTATGTTTATGGTTTTGTTATAAAAACAGCTTGAACTCCACAGAAATTCCCATTGTTCTGGAGTTATATTAGATGTACAATCCTTCTGCCATTTATCTTGATATGCCAATGGATTCTCACTAGAATTGTGAAGGAGAATAGAATATAATTTCGAGATGAGACCTTTGTTTTGCTTTTGAAACCCTAGTATCACTCTTTCTAAAACTGTAGGAGTTGTGGAGAGTATTCTTATTATATCTATTGACGAGAGAAGATGACTTAGTTGTAAATAATAAAACCAAGGTACGGGATTACCCAGTTTTTGTTCCAGTTCTTTTTTGGACAAAATGCCTCTTTTGTTGGCTATGTCTTGTAGTCGAAACAGATGTTTATCCCTCCAGGTTTTGTTTAGTTCTATATTCCTCCCAGGTGCGAACCATGCCTGATTCATGAAGGAAGTTAGGTCGACCATTCTTTATTAGCTGTTTTGATCAGTAGAGACTGGCACTAGGCAGGTCTCAACTGCGAGGAGCAGAACTATTGAAGCAGTATATCCAGGCCCACAGAGCTATCTGGCAGTGCTTCCAAGAACCAGTGATAGGAAGGGTGTCTTCCGGTGCGGATTTATGGCCCAGAGGTTCAGCAAATGGGTCCGAACTTGTTTGCTGGGCGGATAGTCAGTTAGAATTGATATCATTGTCATCCACATCCACAATATCAGGATTTATTTGGCCAGCATAAATCCCAAGCCTGAAACAGAAAATACCAGCTAGAGGGACGTAGCACAACTATACCTTGTAAAAGTGTTCCCTTGCTAACTGTAAACTTTATGAAAGTCACTGGAGGCTTTGCAAAAATAGCTCTTCCCTTTAGGAGGCAATAAAAGGACCCTGAGAGTCCTCATCCACTTAAAATGATACTTTTCTCCCCTTTGTGATCTCTTTCAATGGCCAGCTGGCTGGTGGGGGAAGCCCCACCCCCAAACGGCCCCTTCCTATGCTGACGTTGTTGGCATGATGGCATCACATGAAAGTGACATCACGCCGGGCATGTTGCACAGTGATGCTCTATCATTTCAGCCAAAACTCTGTGGTAACCATAGAGTTTTGACCAATATGCTGGAGCATCGCTGTGTGTGCACAGCAATATTGCCCTGCCCTCCCCACTCCTGTAAGACTCCCACCCCCCACTGGCTGGGTAAGTAGACCTGTCAACCCTAAGTCACAGCCTCACACAGCCAATCAGATTTTGTTATGTAACAAGGGCTGCGGTCACACGGAACATTAGCCATGCAAGAGAGACGGAAGACAGGCGGATTTTCCGGGCACGATCTCACCGGCACATCTGGGAAGCGTAGCACTTCCGTGGCACAACCAAGACTTCCTGCCGAAAACACACAGCAAAAAACTAGTACCTCAGAGGTACTAGTTTCCGGAAACCGCGGGGCAAGGGCGGGCGTCTGATCGCATTTCCGGTGGCATCCGGCGCCCGCCCATGTCCCCTTGCGAAAAAGGTTCCCCCCCCCCCAAGTCTCCGTGGATGCGCACATGCACCCAACGGAGCATGCGCATTTGTCGTGTACACAAAAAAGAAAATCAGTTTGCCGCACCGCGTGCTTCTTCATTGCGCACAGGCATGTCCTGTGATCGGCACCTCTCCCTACCCACAGAACCTCCACGGTACCTCCACAGAACCTCCACAGGAGGTCTTTTTTTTTTTTTTTTAATTTAATTTTTATTGGTATATTACAATCTCAGTGTTTCCATTCAAAAACATGTTACATTTGCTATTCATTGAACCTAGTTACTTAATGTTAACAATTGATAGTACGTTTCTATTGGTTAGTTGTTAATAATACTTATTGCCGGCGTTATTCCTTGTGTGGGTGTGGGGTATGAACCTGTGGCCTCTCGTAACTTTATGTGTCTCACAAGTGTAACCACTCATGATATGCTGTGTTACTTGGCAGAATTCCTTCCCTTGACAGATATTGTAGTATCGGTGACCATGTTTTCATGTATCTTGTGTGTGCAGCTATGCCTGTCTGTTGCGTTCTGTTTACTGAGTCCGTTATTTTGGCCATCACAAACTGTTGCCACAGTTTCTCGTGCCATCTTGCCACAGAAGGTGGGGTCCACAGGAGGTCTGATCGCTTAACCGCGCGTTAGTTTGCCCCGGGGCAAACAGCCACGCTCCCCCCCCCCCGCAGTTTCCTGCCCGTGTGACCGGAGCCAAAGTCTTGAAGACAATTTGGAATCAGGTAAAAGAGTATTTTTCTCTGATGTAGTGATAACTGCCTTGGTGCCCTTGATTGGGCAGAATGGTGAGATATAAATTTTGTAAACAGACAATGTAAATGAATGGGGAAAGCTTCAGCTGTAGATTTCTGCCTTTCATACAGCTGTTAAAGGCATTTAAAAAAAATCCCTTTAAATATTTTTATCCACTGCTCTTAACTAGAAGGTTCACACGGGGGGGTTACAGTTGATCCAAAATAGTAAATAGTAAATATCTATATACATACCCATAGAGGCACTTGAGAAATAATCGCATGTGTATAAAGCATTGATGTGTTTTGGAGGGTGGGCAGGAAATAAATGGCAGCTCTAATGGGGGCTTGATAACCTGCCTCTGTGTCCCGGCTCTGGTATCCCTTGGAGGTCTCCCTTCCAAGGACTTGCCAGGCTCGGCCCTGCTTAGCTTCTGAGATCTGACGAGATCGGGCTTGCCTCGGCTATCCAGGTCAGGGAGGGGGGAGATTCTCTTGGGGGGGGGAGAACATACCTACCTGCTTTTCCTGGGTTGTTTCCTGGAGAAGGTACTCCTACTTAATGTGCTACAACATTCAGCTGGCAGCAGGCGAAGCCACCATCTGGAAGGACTGGCGTTGTTTAATTGTGATTAGAATCGGAAAGAGAAACACTTCTCTTTTTAGACGAGTCGCTTCAGTGCAAATTCTGTCAATCTGGAGCTGGGGGGGGGGGAGGGATGCCAAAAAGGAAAGGCAAAAAAGTAACAAAAAGCCTGCCAGAAATGCCTGAGAACATTTTAGCTCATGGGTGGCTGAGCAGGCAGTGATGGTGGCGGGTCTGTCAAGGAGCTCAGTGGCAGAGCGAGCCCATGCCAAACCAAGCAAAAGCTCCTGCCAAGATAATTGTGCCAATATTTTTATAGAGATTGACTTATTTAATTATTCTTTCGATTTTATTGTATAAATATAAAACCATGGCATCCTTTAGCTTTTGTTTGAAGTGAGAACAATAGCCTTACTCAGAAGAACTCTTCCACCGGACCTTAGAATATGAACTCAGGTTCACCTGATCCTTAGTAAAATTCCCTGGGTTTGAAACGATCTAACAAGAGTAATTCTGAGAGCTTTGGTCCATTGCTTTCTAAGATGAGAAATTAGTATTTTATTGCAGAGATTTGTGTGTATCTCCAGTACCTGTTCTGGTTTTGCATTATTATTTTTGTGTCTAAACTGCATTTTGGAAGATTTTAAAATCTACCAATTATTTCAATGTATCGAGACCCAATTAGTCGATTGTTTTATAAATTATCTCTCTACAAGATTCACATTGAAGAAATACTTTGAGATGGATCCAACTGCAGATACCAGTTTGTTGGATAAAGCCCCGTTAGGTCCTGTGTTGAAATCCCCCCCTCTTATTTCGGTTTATTTAGCTTTTCTTTTGTTATAGCTTTTATATAACACTGTGATGAAATAAGTTACATTTTGTAAAGACCTCCTATTAATAAAGAAGTTTTTAGAAAAGGAGCTCAGTGGCAGAGCATTTGCTTTCTATATTTGTGTATTTGTTTAGATATTTATGCCCCAGTTCTTTCCCCCAGTGGGGACTCGCAATGGCTGGCATCATTCTCCCCTCCTCCATTTTATCCTCCCCACAACAACCCTGTGAGGCAGGTTAAGGTGAGATAAGAGGGGCTGGCCAAAGATCACCCACTGAGCTTCCATGGCAGAGTGGGGATTTTAACCCGGGTCTCCCTTCCCTTCGGTGGGAAGGTAACAGCGTTTCATGTGCCTTGGCGTCTAGTCATGCTGGCCACATGACCACGGAAATGTCTTTCGACAGCACTTGGAAACAGAGATGAGCACTCCATCCCTAGAGTCAGATTCGACTGGCTCTCAAGCAAGGGAAACCTTTACCTTTACTTTACTCCCAGAGCCCAGTCTGGTAGTCTAACCACTGTACCACAGAGGCTCACGTAGAAGATCCCAGACTGAATCTCCAGCATCGCCAATTAAGGAGAGAGAGAAGAGATTGGATTTATACCCCACCCTTCACTCAGAGTGGCTTACAAACTCCTTTCGCTTCCCCTCCCGACAACAGACACCCTGTGAGGTAGGCAGGGCTGAGAGAGCTCTTTCCAGAACTGTCCTTAAGAGAACAGCTCTGACAGAACTATGGCTTGCTCAAGGTCATCCAGCAGCTGCAAGTAGAGGAGTGGGGAATCAAACCCGGTTCTCCCAGATTAGAGTCCACGCACTTAGCCACTACACCAAACTGGTCATGGCTGATGTCAAAGGTCTCTTCCTGAAGACACTGAAGATCTGCTGCTAGTAGACAATATTGACTCAGTTCAAGGCAGCATCATGCATAGCGAACGCTGAACAGCACTATCTGAGACTTTGGATTTAATAAGGGACACAGTTGTCTGTGGATCGTCAGGCCTGAAAGCAACCATCTTTATCCCATCAGAAGGAAATGCAAAGGTGGCATGGCATTTTCATACTACATACGTACTTATCATGCTACATATGTACTGATTGTCTACTGAACGAGATGTGGTGGAAAGGTTGACAGGACAGCATGACAAGACAAGAGCCAAAGCCTCTCCCCCCCCCCCCCAAGATGTGAGCGCCGCCGTGTTGGCAGGATCAATGTGCTCCTTACAGCATGGCTTGCAAAAAATCGTTTCTCAGCTAATATCCTCAAGGACAAGATAGAGTCTGATTTGGCTCTTCCAGGAGTTATTCTTGATTGCTTCGGAAAGCAATATTTTAGCAGGGAGGGGCAGCTTTGGAGCTCTCCCTTAAAAGACCAAATAAATCACATCAATTGTCAGCCTCAGAAACTTTGGGACTAACACTTACTTTTTCTTTCACCCCCTGTACTCTGTGGGCCTCCTGCTCTTGGCCTAATTGGGGATCATTTTAATGAGATCAACCTGCCTCTTTTCCAAAGCATGGTTTCATCTCTGGCCCCATTTTGGCCTCGGTGTGCTCTGGGGTGCTGGAATCTTTATACTAAATGGTGCGGCGCATTGTTTGGGGCTACGTAATTAAAATCAGAAAACCACATAACTGAGTTTAGAAGTAAATTATGGAAGTCTTTACAAGGAAGAGCGCAAGAAACGTGGACGTTTTGTTTCCACTGGCACAAATCTTTAGAAAGGCCACACCGGCCTCTCCGTCTCTTTCTATTTAAAGGTTCTGATTGACATCGCAAATGCAAATGGAAAATAAGTGCTAATGCCAAATGTGCTAATGCCACATTTCTGTCGAGAGGGCAGAAGCTTTCAGCTCACATCCTACAGGTTTCTTAAGAAGACTGGTGTGTGTGGCACTCCCACACAATGTTTGAAATCCCCCCCCCCTGCCCAATGTGCAAATATGAATGCTTTATATTCATTTATAGGTGAAGGAAACTAACACCATTAATTGTCATTCACCCTGAGATGTTTTGTGACTGGCCTTGTTTCCCCTCCAAACATGCTCCCTGATTGCACTGCATGCATGGGTACAGCTAAAAAGCAGCCTTATTCTGTGCATTTTTGTGGCATTTTATTTGTTTGTTTATTTTATTAGATTTATATACTGCCCTCCCCAAATTCAACAACAAAAAAAGAACCTGTTAAGCCTCTTCTCATAAAAGGGCTTAATGAGGAACTTTGACCTAGGTCTAGGCTTGCCAAGTCCCTCCAGGGGGTGGGGAAACCCCCGCCCCAGAGGCCCATTCCCCGCTACTGGTGGAGCGGGCCCCGGGGGGAACCCCACCCCAATGTGTGCATCACCTGGAAGTGATGTTATGATGCCGGGCACGCTGGGGGCGGGGCCATGGTCATCCGAGGGAAAACTCCAGCCGCCCTCTAGTCGCCAGTGGGGAGTCCTCCGCTCCGGCGAAATTTTGACTTGGCAACCCTACCTAGGTCAGTGTCTTCATATGCTGGTCTTTGGCTTACGGTATATGATTATAAGAACTAAGAAGTGTCCATGTAATGCAGCATCCTGTCTCCTGCTGTAGCCAACCAGAAGTTTCCAAGGGTGCATCTGTTCAGAGATGTTATATGTGTATGTGGAGTGGCATCCATGGACACCATGTTGAGGACCCCTGCCATTAGGGTTGCCAGCCTCCAGGTGAGGCCATTAAGGCTGCCAACTTCCAGGTGAGGCCAGTTTGGTGTAGTGGTGAGGAGCACAGACTCTAATCTGGGAGAACCAGGTTTGAGTCTCCACTCCTCCGCGTGCAGCTGCTGGTGTGACCTTGGGTCAGTCACACGTTCTTTCAGAGCTGTTCTCTCAAGGGCAGTTCTCGGGAGAGCTCCCTCACCCCCACCTACCTCACAGGGTGTCTGTTGTGGGGAGAGGAGGGGAAGGCAATGGTCAGCCGCTCTGAGACTCCGAGTGAGGGGCAGGGTATAGATCCAATTCTTCTTGTTCTACAATTGATCTCCAGACTACAGAGACCAGTTCCCCTGGAGAAAATGGATGCTTTGGAGGATGAACTCTGTTGCATTGTACCCTGCTCAGGCCCCTCCCCTCCCCAAACCCCACCCTCCCCAGGCTCCACCCCCAGAATCTCCAGGCATTTCCCAATCCGGAGCCAGTAACCCTACCTGTCATATGGGATGAGGGTGAATTCCACAACCAAAAGTTATGCAAAATCATTTATTAGGGCCAACCAACAGTATCACAAAATGGGGGACCCCACAAAAGTGTGTGCAAACGTTTGAATTCTGTGGAACACTTCCTTGGGCTGAATATTCAGTCCAGGAAATGTTGGTGGAGGGGGGAACGGGGGAGTAGAGAAACTAAATTGTTTTGACTCATGGCGGCAAAGCCCAAAGTCTGCCGCTCCATCCTTAAAATGGAAAACATGACGCCCTGAAGAACTACTTTGGATTAGTGTCGATGGTGCTGGGGGCAAATCAGGTTTTCAGCATGCTGGAGAGAAAAATAGCATTCTCCCTGTGTGCGTATGAAAGGCAATACCTCTATGTTCAGTTGCCTGTGGTGGTAGCCATTGTATGTAACAGATACTTAGAGATACCAGCAATTCCTATCTCTAAAGGTTCAGTGATCCCTAGTGTGATGCCCATGGGTGTCATGTCACCCTTTTCCTTCTTCCCTAAAATATCTCTTCCCAAAATCAAAAAGCAAATCCAGGTGTTTCTCCATCTTTTTGGAACATCTGGTGCTTGTTCTCACCTTTATGGCAGCCATTTTGCTGTGGCATCCACTAGAAGAAGAGGAGGATTTTATACCCCGCATTTCTGTACCGTAAGGAGTCTGAAAGCAGCTTGCAATCACATTCCCTTCCTCTCCCCACAAGAGTCAGTTTGTGGTAAGTAAGCCTAGGAGAGTTCTGAGAGAACTGTGCCTGGCCCAAGGTAGGGCTGCCAACCTCCAGGTGGTGGCTGGAGATTTCCTAGGATTACAGCTGATCTCCAGACAACACAGATCACTTCACCTGGAGAAAATGGCTGCATTGGAAGGTGAACTGAATGGCATTATACCCCATCAAGGTCTCTCTCCTCCCCAAATCCCACCCTCCTTAGGCTCCACCCCCCAAATCTTCACATATTTCCAAACCCAAGGTCATTCAGTAGGCTTCAGGTGGAGTAGTGGGGAATCAAACCCGGTTCTCCACATTAGAGTCCACCACTCGTAACCACTACACCAAGCTGGCTCTACACATTCCCAAACTGGCCAAGCCAGGCTTGGGATCCTTGTGATTAGTTCATGGTTTATACTTGGATGAAAGAATTGCTCTGAGTGTTTCCAGATAGAAAAGGGGGGGGGAGTAAATAAGAACTGCCTGATGTTGACAGCATCCATTTCAACAATTTCTGCTTTGCAAAAGAAGCTAGGGACATCCTTGTGTGTTTGCTTTCAATTGTATTCTGTCAGTTCAAGTGGATCAGGATTTGCATTTCCCTTGTGAGCAGCAACTACCGGTCAATACAAGGCCCTGCGTGGTGGCAGCGAAGAACAGCAAAGCTCTTGTAAGTCCAGAGGCAGCAAAAATGCTGTCCCAGTTCTGTCGGCATCAGGGCTTCCTCTCATCACTCTGTCAGCTTCATCCAATCACTCTTCCCTCCTTAAGTCGGATTTTCACAGGGTTTTTTTTTTTTTAAGGAGAGAATTAAGGATGGAGACAGTTCAGTTATAAAACCAGTATGTACTGTGGCCATCCATTTTTTGTTTTTCCCAAAAAGAGACTCTTTCTTAGCAATCCCGGTTTTTTGAGATTCAGCTAAACTTGTGTTATGAATTTGGGAGTAGTGGGAAGAGAATTCTTTGTGAAGAACTTTTGTTTTTCATTAGAATCTGAGAGTTCAAAACCATACACTTGGAACACTCAATGTCTCTCACCCTGACCTCCTGGCAGGGTTCTTGGGAAGATAGAGTGCAGGCAGAACTGCGTTTGCCACCCTGAGTTCCTTGGAAGAAGAGTAGGGTTAAAATGTATACCTAGTAAAATGGAGAAAATATTTGCAAAGGGTTATCCCAGATGACATATGGAAATGTTTGTTCATAATGGGCTTTCCAGTCTGTCTTTATCTAAACTTAAAGAAGATTGCTCACAAAATAATGAGGCAGAATCATTTCACGTTATGAAGACTATGCAGTATATAAAACAAACATTGGATAGATTGACTGGTTCAAGGTAGCTTTTTTTAAAAAAATGGGGTGGACAAAAGGAACAGTTTGCCATTTTTGGAAAATAGTGTGTGTGTCATCATAATCAAAGAAATAATAGTGATCATAATCAAAGAAATGTTAGCTCACGAAAGCTCATCTCTCCTTATATATAAAAGACTTTTTGTGTCCCACTTTCCTCAACGTTCCACATGCTCCCACAGCCTTTGGCTTTCTCGGCTGCCACTCTCGCAGACTCCCAATACCCTGGCTGCATTGCTTCACTGCATTGGCTTGTCCCCGCCCACAGAGCCAGCAGCCAGCGTCTCGCTCTCAGTCTGGAGGGAGCTGGCAAAGGGGATGGATGCTCTGATGAGGGAGCAGCAACCCCTCCACAGGGGAGAAGGAGGCAGACCTAGTGAGTGGCAGCAAGCAGGGGAAGCACTCACCTTCGCTGCCACTGGTCTCTAACTTTGTTCTGTTAGCTCTTCAGTTAGCCTTTAACTCGCAGGTTTTATTTTTAAATTTTGTAAATTATGCATTTCCATAAAGACTATATGCACTAGTCCCAGATAGTCTGGTTGTTGCCAGAATGACTTTTGCCAAACACTAGAAACATGACCAAAACCACACAAAAGGGGATGTCTTAAACTCTGAGAGTTAGTAGGATTAGTAAAAGTGAAATCATGTCAATTAAATGAAATATGGAATGGTATTTATTATGCGTTACATATATTATGAATAGTGCAGCACCCCTTTCAAAACAGTGTTCTGGGTAACTTTGTGCAAGTTTCATTGGCAAAATATATCAGTTGTTAGTCAATTTTTTTACTCTCCCCAAAGTCTGGAGGTTTGTCATTCAAAACAAAAAGGTCTGTGGCCAGTATTCTGCTTGTTTCTAGGCTATTTGTGGAAGCATTTTGGGATGGCTTTGACATGGCATGCTATTCCCACAGCAGAGCTTGAACACTTTGCAGTGATAAATATTGTCTATTCTGATGAATGGAATGCACTGAAAGTCTATATTAGATTTTCTTTTACTACTTGGTTAAATCACTGCAAAATGATTGTGCTTTTTTCATCTTATGAATCAGTTCTGCCTGCTCGGTAGGGGTATGTCACAAAAGAGGTGATTTGGATTCATTTTCAATTTATTTTGTCAATAATGCCGTTTGTTGTCTTTGTCATCCTTATGACACAAGCTCAGATTCTTTATTCTTAATTAGTTTCTATGAGTTTTAGTGGAAAACACATTTCTGGCCATAACATTTTTGTGCGCGTGCTGTCCAATCATGATGACAGTCTCTGTGATTAAACCCTTTCTCCAAGAGGATTTTTTCCTGCAAATTTTCAGACAGACAGGAGAAAGCATTCCTGTTTTGTAATCAGTTATGTTCCTTAGTTCCGAGTTGGACATCCCAAGAATGGTAGGCACTAAATCACCTTTTCTTACATGCAGCTTGGTAACTGTAAAGCAGCAGTAATGCAAAGCACATGACAGAGAACTCATTAGTGTACAGCCTCTCAGTGAAAAGAGGACACTTGACACAAGCAGAGAAATGTTGGCAGTCCCTGCTTGTATGTTTCAGAAAGCCCACCTCAACCGACTAACCAGGGTTGCCAAACCTTCAAATGGCAGCTGGGGATCTCCTGGGACTACAATGGATCTCCAGGTGACAGAGATCAGTTTCCTGGGAGAAAATGGCTGCTTTGGAAGGTGGCATTATACCTGTTTGAAGGGCCCCCCCCCCCAAAAAAAGCTCTGCCCTCCTCAGGTTCCACTTCCAAAATCTCCAGGTATTTTCCAACCTGGAGATGACAACCCTAAGACTAACAGAGTACACAAAAAGAAAACATATCAGTGCCATTTTTATTGGAGGCACTCTCTTCTCTTCTTGCTCTCCCCATCTGCTGCCCTGGCTCATGGAGCCAAAACCACATTAGAGAACCTGCAAAATACAGAGACTTAATTTGCCAATGTTGCATAGTTATTAGAGTGTTGGACTAGAAACTGAGGGACTGAGTTCAAATCTCCACACTGCCATGAAGCCTACTGGATGACCTTGGGCCTGTCACACTGCCAGCCTAACTTCTCTCCTATTGTTGTTCTGAGGATAAACTGCCATGAGTTCCTTGGAGAAGGTGTGAGATAAAAATGTAACCTTATATCCTGCATCTCTTCTCAGAAAAGAAAGAAGCCATTCCCCAACTCAAGTTGTTCTTCCTCTGGTGGGGTCAGAAGAGCTTGAAATGGGGTGTAGAAAGTTAGGGCAAAAACACATGAGATGAAGTTCATTTCCATCTGTCTATACAATGAAGCTATGCAGACTCAATTTGCAAGAAAAGATGATCCAGCCCTTGAGTCTCTGCTTGGTTTTGCTAATAATAATTAATAAGGACTATGTGGCATTGTGTGTAGAATAGCCAGGAGATCCTAAAATTGTCTGGCAGCCAGAAGGTTATAGCTCTTTAAGCATTATGGGCCACTAGGTGGTGGGCTTGACTTATTTTTAAAGCAAGAAACATTTCAGAGGTGGTTTGCCATTGCCTGCCTCTGTGTCATGACCTTGGTATACCTTGGAGGTCGCCCTCCCAAATACTAGCCAGGGCCAGTCCTGCTTAGTTTCCGAGATCTGATGAGATCAGGTTAGCCTGAGCTATCCAGGTCGGGGCCTTGGTCTTGCTAATTAAAACCAACTACTTGCTATTATAAATGGGAAATATATCCTTTAAGAATATGTATTCCCCCCCCCCTTAAAATGTGAAAAACGAAGTGGGAAGCGTGGTTGCACTTAGTGTAACTGAGTGGAGGTTGAAGAGTTTGAACCCCCTTTTCATTTCCCTGCGTGACCTCATTGCCAACGGAGGCTGCAGGAGCCTGCAGTTTGCATTTTAGAAGTGGCTAGAGATGTGTAATCTTCCTCTCACCATTTAGAATGAAAGGCCAGGTAGGATGAGCCTGTGATGCTTTGGGACCCTGCCATTCCCGCTCCCCTCTCCTTCTCTTTGCAAGCTGTGCCAAGACTTGACATGTTTGTCCACAGAGATACATTCCGCCATCCCCGTAGATCTCCACCTGATGTTTCATGGTAGGTAAAAATATCTACAGCAGAATTCACAAACCTGGCAATTTTCCAGTATACACTCAAAGGAAGACTTGAGGAGCACTGCTTCTCTTGCCTTGACTCCAGCGCTTAGTCAGGGCGAGACAGAAAATATTACTTTAATAGAAAGCAATCATTTGACAAAAAAGAAAAGAAAAACACCTTTCATCAGCTAGTTAGATCTTCCGATATATATCCTCGGTGACCTTTGCAAGACCAGTGCAAAGCAGCTGGCAGCTATAATTGTCTTTCACTCTTTAAGATGATTACTCTGAGGCCTGCACTTTGCTAAAGCCCACTCTTTTTATAATATTGATTGGGGGGGAGAAAAACTCTTGCTGAGAATAACACAATGGGAGTTACAGATGATAAATCATCAGAAGTTTTGCATGGGAGGAAGCTCTCCACCAAGGACAATGTGCTTCACTAATTTATATTCCAGAACAATGTTTCCCAGATACAGTGCTTGGATGAGACAGAAACAAGTACAGTGGTTTTTTTCTTTGGAGGGAGGCACACATCCTAGCTCTAAAACCTACCAGACTCTTTCTGCCACTGCCTGTATTAACCCACCAGTGAGTGTCATTATCCATTGATAAAGCCAGTGCCACAATGGCAGGGCACGCAGGGTGCAAGATGGCAATTGATTTGGCTGTTGGGACCACCGGCGTAATCTTCGCGGGGGCTCCGGGGCGCCAGCCCCCACCGAAATTTCCCATAAGCCCCGCCCACCCCACCGGCCCTCAGGGGCGCCAAACTGCACCCCACCCCTGCGAGCCGGCTGCTGCTCTGCGCGCCACGGCTGGACCGCAAGCGCGCCTCGCCTCGCTCACTGGCTCGGCGGCCTGGCTCCGGCAGCAGACCCCCGCCTCTCTCTCTCTCTCTCTCCCCCCTCCACGTGGGTCGCTAAGGTGGACGACAAAGTAAAACGCAGGAAAGGAGATTGCAATTTAAATCTCTGTCTCTCGCCCCCTCCCCCGTTTGCTATAGCATTCCTCTCTGCCAACCAGGAAAGAAAAGCTTCCCCCCCAACCTACTCGCGAGCAAGCCCTCCCGGGAACCGGCTGCAAAGGATCCTCCTCCTCTCCCGCTGGTTGCACCTCCCCCGGGGAGGTGGGGGAAGGGGGGACTCCAGAGCCGGGGGATTCTGCCTCTCCGGGGAGGGGGGGAGTAGAGGGACTTCCCCCAAAAGTTCCCTGCCTTCTTTTCCTCCTCCTGGGGGACGTGTCCTTTCCCCCCCAAAGCCCCGCTCTCTCCTTCCGAGGGGCTCAAAATCCTTTCCAGGAGGCCCCCCCCCGCGCGGAAGAACGCGTGGAACGGTTCCCCTTGCCTGGATTTGGCCTGGGGATCTCCCTCCCGCCGCGTTCACACGTGCGTTGGGCACCCGCACGCGAGCTGAGCCATTAGGAGCTTCAGGACTAGCCACGATGCACAGCCTCCCCCCTTTTAAGCGCAGGGGGTCTGCCAAGGGCTCAGATCCAAGGAACAGAGCAGAAGCACGCCTGAACCGGGGACCGCGCAGTCGCTTCCACTGGGCTCTCTCCCCACCGCCCCCCCCGGCTGCCTCTTGGAAGTCTCCGTCTGACCCCTGAGGTCTCACAGAAAGAAGAGTCCCTTTCCCCGTTGCTATTAGCTGCAAAAGAAGCAGGGAAATCAGGGTTATGCAAAACCCAACAAAAGCGAGGCATCCCCCCTGAATGGGTCACATTGCTTCCCCCCCCCCCTTGCAACGCTGCAGCAAAGGAGCCGGGGTTTGGGTTGGAAACAGCCAGAGGAACCTTTGTTCTCAGTGAATGTGGGAAACGAAATGCGTGTGCAGCGATGACTGGTAAGGAGAGACAAGAGCAAAAACATGCGGGCAAGTCAGCTTTAGGGGGGTGTGTGTGTCGAATATCCTGCGCTGCATGAAGCCGAGGAGAAATGCCATCGGTTAATAAAGTAAACACCGGAAGGCACAGCGGAGCCATCCAGCCAGGCTTACAAGCTTCTTGTGGTGTGCACGAGCTCCGTATCTGTTTAGTGACACCAAGGAAAAGGGAGAGGGGACAACGCGCAGCAGACTTCTGAACGGGTACTGATGGGAAACGTTTGACTGCAGCCAGCAAAACAAAGGAATGATCAATCACAGGCTATGTATAGCGAAAAAAATAAAGGTCCTACACTGGGAGAAAGGTTTTTTGTTAATGTTCTTTAACAGAAGAGCTTTCTGAAGATGTAGGGGGCATCTCAAGGGATGTGGAAGGTTATTAATCACAAATCTTAATTCCAAAGTAGAGTTGCCAGCCTCCAAGTGGGACCTGGGGATCCCCTGGAATTACAGGTCATCTCTGAATTACAGAGATCAGTTTCCCTGGAGAAAATGGATGTTTTGGAGGGTGAACTGTGTTATTGTAACCCACTGAAGTCCCTGTTCTCCTTAGGCTGCCTTCGCAAATCCCCAGGAGTTTCTCAGTCAGGATCAGGAAACCCTGCCCCTGCATCCCCCACCAGTGGCTTGGGGGGGGGCTGCCAACCCTAAATCCTAGAGGAGCTAATTTTTAAATCTGCCTGTTAAAGTATGGTCTTCCCTTCCCTTTTGCCCTGTTTGGCTGAAAGAGACTGGTGTGAGCTGCGAATCAGAGTGCAAATGAGATGTTTTTGAAGGACAGGTACCCACCTACATTTGCCCAGGAACTCTCCTCTGTTATGGAATGGTTTTGGGCCTGGAACTCTTTGCCATCTTCATTTGAGTAGATCTACATTTAGCACAGGTGGTGCAAAAACTGTGCAGTGATGCAAATTGCACTACAGTGCAAGTTAAAAATCAAAATAACCTAAATGGAGAGCTGGTCTCCTAAGCAGTGTTCCCTCTAAGATGAGTTAGTGTGAGCTAGCTCACAGTTTTTTAGCCTCCGGCATAAATTAGTTCGCTCTGGAGCCTTCCTTCCTGAGCTAAGACAAAAATCTGTGAGCTATCTCAAACTAACTCAGCTTAGAGGGAACACTGATGCCAAATTATTCAGGATGGCAAAAAAAGCAAAACAAACAAAACTGGTTGTGAAGAGTTCCAGGAGGATCTCTCTAAATTTGGTGAGTAGGCAACAACATGGCCAAGGAAGTTCAATGCAGGAAAGTGTTAAAGGTGTGCACATACATAGGTATGCACGTTTGTTGCCGGGGTCTGAACTTGCTGAAGCACCTCTGTCTCATCCCAGGGCCTGAGCTGCAGAACACAAAATGGGGGTGGGGTGGGGTTGAATCCTGGCTGGGAAGGTTGTTGAGTGCTCTGTTCACTGCCCACTGGATGCTTTTACAAAGAAATTTACAAAGGAGGGAAATAATACTGCCTATCAGATGTGAATTGCCACTGTACTTATCTTGGGCATGTTTGAGCTTTGCATAAACATTTCACAGACTTTCCACCTTGCACTTCGTGACTTTTTGGCCTCACTGTTTATTTCCTTTTATGCATCAGTTTTATTCAGGATGGCATTCAGTTAGTTTGAGTTCTGCCTATTGGCAGTTTTGAACTGTGATTTCAACTTGTGGTGTTGATGTATTTTATTGTGTCTTTCATTGTAAGCCGCCTTGAGTTCCTGCAGGGAAGAAAGGTGGCTAATAAATGTTTTAAATAAATGCATAAATCTCATGAAGAGCCCCTCTTTCCCATGGAAGTGAGTGCTGCTCTAGATCATTTTAATTTTTAAAGTGCCACAAGATCCCTTGTATTTTTTGTGCAAAAGGGATAAGCATGGAATTTATGCCGCATCCTCGGGCAGGGCAGCGCCGGACCTCAACGACTGTATAGCTTCTATACAGGTCAAACCATCATAAAAAGCAAAGCTATTTCCGCGTTACAGTGTAAACACTATGTATTGTTGCTAGCCTCCATGTGGACTCCGAGCTTGTGTTTGGTAACTCTTATGTATTTGACTGGTTTTTGAGTTTGTGGTGGTGGTGTGTTGTTTATGTGTAAACTAAATTAAGGTAGATTGGATTGTGTGGTTGGATGTCGGATGCTGTTACATATTCCATAAGTGGATCCCATTTCGTGAGTGAGGCGTATTGTTGTGTTGTGTTATCTGTATGTTTTATCTTTTCTGTGATCTTTTCCATTATAAAGATGTCCCAAGTTTTTGACAGCCAATTTTCTACCGTGGGAGCTTGTTGTGCCTTTTGAGATTAGCCGCCCACCCCTCGCCTATTTTGAATGTCTGCATTTTAAGGTGGAGTTTCTAAGCAGTGTGCTAAGAAGGCAACTGTTCCTGGGGTAAGCCCAGCCCAGGGACATTGCTAGGGCGGTTCCCAGGCCCCCCTAAATTTCTGGGGAGCCCATCCCTAAATCCCACATGGGTCCACCTCCATAGATAGTGACCATGGCTTGTGATGTCACTAGCTCCTCCCTATGATGTCATTGGGTCCCAGTTCTTTTAATGACTTAGCAATGCCTCTGGCCCAGCCCCAGCCCCCCCTGGGAAATTGGAAAGTCTACGCCCTTGGTTGGGACTGTTTATTTCCTTGTTTGGAGGGCGGGGAATTCAGTGTTCTTGGACTCTTGCATGATTGATTGAGTAGTTTTTCCTCCAATAAGAACTTCTAGCACAATAGATGACATGATTCAAATTACATCATCCATTGTTGTAGAGAATCTTAAATCAACTATTGCTGTAGTCCATGTAAAGTGCGACCTTATGCAGAAGTTGATTTAGGTAGGTGTAACTTTGCATAGGTTTGCATTGTTGCATCCTTATGTGTCCATCGAGGTAAATGACTTAGGGGGGGTGTAATCCTAGTCAGGACTGCACTGTCTGTTAAAAAGACAAGGATATATACTAAGGAACAATCAAGATGGAACAGCTGTGCATCCCATCTATCCTCCTGTGCTGTAGTCAAGGGATAATTATAGTCATAGATGATGATGTTATATTGCTATAAGTGGCAACATTTCCCCTGTGCTTTCACTGTTCATGATCGGTAATACAGTGTTTTCTGTAATGGTGGATATACATTTCCCTCTTCCAGATGTCTTCTCCATCCATTCCTGAACTACGTGTATGATGAATGCCCTCAGTCACCCTCTCCACCTCTCTCCACCTCAGTCACCTCCTCCATCCCTCCCCTCAGAGCTGCAGAGAAGTGTACAAAACCATGCCTTCCACAAACTCGCCAGTGCCTCCTGAGCCCTAACCATTTTCCAGCCAAGGTTCTCCATGTTCTTCCAGACCATGGCCGCTAACTAGGTTGGTTGCCGTTCCACATTCCTTCTAAGCAATGGAGGGGGAAAGAGCCTTGCCTGAGCTATTCTCACCCAGCCTGATGGCCTTCTGACTTCAGCAGCTTCAGCCAATCCACTACAGTGTACCAGTCTCTTTAGTGGACTGCTCAAGTCTAGCAAATAGAATCCTTCCTGACCATGGTAGCAACATAGCCTTTATGTAATGTTTTAGAATGCACAAAGTGATTCTATATTTGCAAACGGCATCCAGCATTCAAATCTCTTTTGTTCACAAGGCTTATGTTAGCATTGGTGATGTGTTTGTAATTCAGAATTACCAGTTTTTAAAAATGTTTTGACGGCATTCACCATGGCAACTGGCCGGGTAGCTACTGTTAGCCCATGCTGTCAATTTACTATATTGCTTGGATGACACGTGCCCCGAGGACATCATGGGAAGGTCAGGAATCATTTAAAATCAATTACATTAAAGTTTATTTCCTGCCTTGATCATGCTGATGTGATTAAGAACTTGCTGGATCTAACCATAGCTACCAGGTGGCAGTGTGGGAATGCTTAAATTCAACGCATACACACTAGCCTGAACATGTTTGGCTTTGGGAGTCAGGCAGGGAGATAAAGTGGAATACTAGATGGCCAAGACATGCACTCCCAGCAAGGCTGAAGTATCTTTTCTGTTTAATTGGTTTTATTGATTTAAACAAACAAACATAAAGACAATGAGTTCAGGAGGGGGAAAGCAACATGAGCGTGTGCATATGCGAAAAATTCACAACCCAACTGCGAGGGCTTGAAAAACTTAATGCTTTTTGAGCATGAAGATGTTGCTTATAATCAGTGGATTCCAGAGGTGATTGAGCATCTCGGCTTACATGGTCTTACTTATGCTTACAATAACCTTGTGATAACCAGAATTATTATCCACATACTGAGCAAATGGTCATTGAATGAGTTCATGGTTGTGGGATACCTGTGTGGGTCAGGAGGCTGCAAGAAGGGATGGGGAAGGGAGAAAACTGTTCTCTCTGTCCTTTTTTCATCAGCACAGCTGTACTGACAGAAGAGGTAGGAAGAATGATTTGGGGTGCAATCACACACACCAGTAGATCCGACATAGGCATGAATGCCCGACGGATCTAAAGGGCGCGATCAGACAGCAACATCTGGGAAGTGTCCTGCAGTCCTCGACAACCCATGCTGCTCCACCACAGAAGCGGAGTAAAAAGACACCAGAGAAAATCCGGTAGTAAATGGGTTGCAACGGCAATGGACAGACTTTCCCCATCTCATCACGTAAGCATGCATACATGCTGTCGGGATGGTCTGATCAGGCCATCCTACCTTGGTGCTGTCCCCCCCCCCCTTCACAGTATGTGTATCATCGCATACCCATAGGAGGCCCTCGGTGTGGAGGTACAATTTCTCATTTATGTGCATGGGGGGGAAAGGCAAAAAAAGACTCACCTGCAGTTGCGTCTGATCACACAGTGATGGGCTGAGCCCGCAGCTACGAAGGGAGGTGTGATCTCGCAACTGCAGGTCAAATTACTCTGGAGAGAATAGCCTTGCTTCCCCTCCACTTCAACTGGCACGTGTGACCATAGCCTTCATGTGCTTTCCCCTCCTCACTGCAGTCTCTTATCCCACATGGCTATTAGTGCAGACAGCTCACAGGGGAATAAATTTTCTCAGGGTTGGAAAGGAGTCCTGGGGGGAGGGAATATCAGAAAAATCCATGACTGTTACAAAATTGAACCCCAGGGATTTTTTTTTAAAGTTTGAAATTTTGAGATGAGAGTTACTGCTTAGTGTTTGCATGTGCATTTGGTGTCTGCCAAAAAACCCCAGCTAAGGTGGCAATCCATTCTTGTATTCATTTCTTGATTGCATGTTGCTGTGACTGTGCAGGCACAAAAAAGTGGGCAATACAATCTAGCCCATGTCAGGCCCCTGCCACACGGGGGAAATTGAGGCGGGCAAAGTGCGGCTTTTTACCGCCGCACCAAAAGAGACACGCGGCGGCGGGATCACACAGATCCCGTGAGCCGCCGCGCAGTTGCTCCCCGGCACAATCAGATGCCGGGAAGAAAGCCACGGAAGGGAGTGCAAGGCTGCTGGCTGCACATGTGTGCGCATGCGCAGTTTGGCTGGGAGCCTCGATTGCTCCGGAAGATGGGCGATCCGATGGCCGCGCTTCATGCGGCGTTTCCGGTAAGTCCTGCTCTGAGGTTTTTTGTTTTTTTTAACAGCGGATTTTCGGCCTGAAGGGCTGGATCGGGGATGGGTGCGCACTGCTTCCCAGATGTTGCGGTGAGATCACACCCGTTTGCTGCCCCCCCGATCCGTCCCTCTCCCGGGCCAAAACCTTCCATGTGACCGGGGCCATAGTCACTTAAAGAAGGTGACTGATTGTGCAGGCAGCAAAAAAGGAGGAAATGCCATTCTCTACACATGTCAATCAACATAATGACCTGACCAATCGTACCCCCAGGAGATACTACTTCTTCTCTCCTATACGAGATGATTTAATTCATTCACCAGGCAAAAACAGCTGCAAGCTACAACTAAGCAGCCGCTGCACAAGTGCCAGACTGTTTGGCACAGGATTAGGCTTGAAACAATTTTCTCCAGGGATCAGGAGCTCACCTTGCATATAATCCAAGGAGTTTGAACAAAATACATTTGCCTTGAAGTTCTCAGCACCCCTAAATACAACAAGATAAAGCAAAATGCTATATAAAACATTAGATATTATCTTAGTATTAAGATAAAGCTTCTGGTCCAGAGAAATCACCAGAAGCAACATTAATGAAGGTAACACCTTAACACAGGACACCCCCCACCCAAAGTGGCAGTAGAAGTGAAATCCAAAAGCCTGATAACAAAAAGCACCAATCACAGGATTCAGGACCATTTAGAGTCCCCCCCCCCTAGAAAAGAAATGTCTTTATCAGCCTCCAGAGGCCAACAGAAAGGATTTGATTTCTTATTTATTTATACATACATACCATGTGTCACACACCTTGGCTCCTCCATGGGTTTTCCTGCCCATTGCCACCATGTAGCCACCCCCTGTGCTTACTCTGATGCCTGGCCCTCCTGGGGAACTGGAAGCCGTCTCAGATTTGAGTGGAGAGGGGGGTTACCTCACCACACCTCCTCACACTCTCCTGGGCTCGGTTCTCTGTGTTCTCTCTCTCCCTCAGCCCTCAGAGTCCCAGGTGTTCTTCTCCCCAAAAGGCTTCCCTGTCCCTGCTTTATCCTCCTTCCCCCTTGTCTCCACCCCTTTGAGCTGTCACTGCACCCACACAAAGCCTGAGACACTGGGGCCTGGCTCCGTCCCTGCCTGGCTCCATCCCTGCCTCTCCTCCCCACTCCTTCTATCCCCACCGCCAGGCCCAGGCTTGCCTTGGATGCCACCGCTCAGCCCTGCTCTGCCGTCCCTCTTGGGGCTCTGGCAAGCTGCTTTCCAGCTCACATGGCTCTCTTCACAGCTTCAGCTTCCCACACTGGTGTTCCCACCTTACCCTCTGCCCTGTCGTCTCCCCCATCACCCAGAGCCATTCCTCGGCCACTGCTACAGGTAGTGGGGAGGCCGTCACCCTCGAGGGCCATTCCACTGCTTTGTGGGAGGCTCCTCCAGCTCTAGGCTGTTCCTCCGGACTCTGTGACTGGGTGGGGCCCCCCTCCTGGTCCAGGCTGGTCCCAGACACTGTGTTTTTCCTACATGGGGACCCAAAGAGTCATGCATCATTTTCCTCTCTTCTATTTCAACCTCACAACAATCCTGTGAGGTAGTGTTAGGCTGAGAGTGTGACTGGCCCAAAGTTACCCAGCAAACATCCATGGCAGAGTGGAGATTCAGACTTAGGTCTCCCACTCTAACCACTGGGCTTCCTAGGCAGGGGATTCCAGATCCTGGGGCTACAGCCCGCTCCTGCATGGCCCCCAACTTCACCATTCAAGGAATGCATGCAGAGGAGGAAAAAGCCAATCATTTTTAACCTGCAAGCGGGTAGGCGGAGTTTGAAGGACAGAGATCCAAGTTCAGATCATTCATGAATTGTATTGGATGCCCATGTGCCATCTCTCCCCCACCCCTATTTAGTGTAGTTTATCTCTCAGAATCACTGTGAGGATAACATTCATTGGTTCCTGTTAAATTCTGTGTTCAATGAAGCATTGTAGTGAACAGATCTACTTTATTTAGTGATTTCAGGAATACTACAAGACAAACTCCAGGGCTGCTGCCCCGTTTAAATAGCATGCAAGCACCACACCCAAACACACCCAACTCCCAATGATAGGCTATTTACATAACACTACTTCCCCATTGGTCCCCTCCAGAATCACGACTAAAGCGGAGAATCCAGTCCAAAGCTGGCTAAACATGTAATGAACAGACTGGCATAAAAGACGCTAGATATATTCAATAAACAATTACTTCATGAATGTTTATTAATTGTATTTATTGTCACAATAATGTTATTTACAGTTACACTTTGAGATCAATAATATATTGACATGATGGTTGAATATATCTAGCGTCTTTTATGCCAGTCTGTTCATTACATGTTTACCCCTCCAGAATCCTGGCAAGCTATTGTTCGGAGCAACAAGCTCAGCCAGTCTCGGATACTACACGACGACCCATGCTCAGTACATGACAGTTCCCATCTCCACCAGTCTGAGGTTCTTAGGAAAATGAATCTTAAATAAATGTTGAACTGAAGGATGTGTACAAATTAATGAGATAGATGGAACTTTTTTTAAAAAAAAAAATTCTTTTCAGCTGGTGGAAAAAGGAATGAGGCATAACGTAGCTCTTGACAAACACTTGGGACCTCTATGGACAAAGCTTATATGGGATGAGAGCTGTGATAAGGGTTATGCAGAATTGATTGAAAAAAGCCAGCTGGATCCCACCCAGTATTTGGAATCCTTCATTAGGAAATGAACTCCGGACTGATTGAAATAAAATTGGCCTGGCCTGTGTCAGTTGAGAAGGTGACTTACTGTGCAAAGCTTACACCCTTCTTTAAGTCCATCGGAGCCAGTCAGCTTTAAGGGGGAATCTTGCTTATGTTTTCTCCCTCTGTCTCTCTCTCTCTGGATTTTTATTTCTTCTAATATTTTGCAGTTACTTTTCTATTAATAAAAATCCTTAAAGTAATTGAAAAAATGTAATTGATGTGAGTTATAAATAATGTGATGTATGTTTATGGTTTTAGCAGCAGCGCATTGTGAGTCACCTTGTTCAACAAAGGCAGAGAATATTTTCCCCATAAATAAATAAAAATAAAGACTCCCAGTTGGGATGCAAAGACCTGTCTATTTTTTGTCCTCTGGTCTTTAAGGGTTGAGGAGCCCCTGTTTTTTTTTTGTTTTTTTTTTAACCTTCCCTGAGCTCTGAAGTCAGAAGTCAGATTATTCTTTCCTAGTAGAACAATGTTTATTTTACACTTGCTTTTTTGGCTACCCTTTCTTTTCAGCTGTCAGCATCACGCTCTCTGTGGAAATGTGTTCCTTTAGGGGAAGTGTTAAAAACAACTGAATCTCTTCTTTTCCCCTCTCCCAGAGGTGTGAATGGGCTGGCATGATCCCCTGTTGTTCAGGTTTCCCTTGCTATGGGAAATTAGGCTTTCTGTGCCTGTTATGCAGTGTCTTATCTAGTCTACTCAACAGTGCTGGCAGATGTTATTTTTGCCCTGCAAACTCCCTTCTCCAGCCAGAACGAATGTTGCTGCACCATTCTTTCTTTTTTCTTTTAAAAGGAATCAACCTATTTTAATAGAAATAAATCCAGTCTAAATTGCCACTACTTTTGCTCATTCCTTGCTTGCCCTTAATTTCCTAGGGGGACACCAAAAGTCTTTAACAGAGGGACAGGACCTAATTGTTGGTTTTCAAATCAGGAGTTGCAACTCCAGGAATTTCCCAGTCTGGAATTGTCAGCCTTAGGTGTAAGACATCACCTCCAAGATCCCGTGGATACTGAACAGTACCATCAGCTATTTCTGAACAATAAGCATTCATTGAGAAAACATCAGCCAACAATTCTAAGCCATTGATTTATCAAAGGAATGGCCAGTCAATACTCCATCTGACATTGCAGCCCTGATAGCCTGATCTCACCAGAATATGGATACTAAGCAGGGTTGTCCATGGTCACTACTTGGGTGGGAGACCACCAGGGAAGACACAGGCTGCTCTGCAGAGGAAGGCAACAGCAAACCACCTCTGCTCATCTCTTCCCTTGAAAATCCCTTGGTGTGGAGCTTCATGAGGTTGCCATGAGTCGCCTGTCACTCAGCCACACTCTTTACCTTTATTACAAGTGACAGTGGTGCATTTGATATGAGCCCCGGGGAGAATTCACCCCCAACAGGCCACCTAAGTCACGCAAGGAAGAACCTGAAAGATAGTGAAGGAATGGTTAACAGAAACAGAGTACAAAATACCCGAGGCTGGAGGAAACTCTTCCAGCCAAGGTGCCTTCCTCCAACTCAGCTAGCTTTTCCATTGGAGGAAGAGCTACTTAACATTTAAGGAAGGCTGCTTAGGCTGGAGGGAGGCATCAGACTTTGCTCAGTGCAGTCCAGTCAAAGGATGAATGCAATTATCATACTGATCTACCCAGAGGCTTAAATGAACCTATCCAAAACAACCTGGTTTAAATCAAACTGATGTACCTGAGAACTTTTTTTTTTAAAAAAAGAACCATCCCTAATGCCCAGGTCTCCTGCTTTTATCTACCCAGCAGCACTTTCTGCATAGGAAAAGCCTAACATTTGAAGCAGTACTTAATTGAAAGCAAGTTAAATAAGTTCTCACCTGCTAATAGCTTCAACTGGCATACCACCCTCCTCCCCTAAAATGCACGTAATTCTCAAGTCACTTCAACTGTAAATGCCTTTTGTGGCATGGAGCCTCTTGAGTTGAATGAATGGCTTTCTTTTTGGAGGGGGACGAGGGCTGATCAAGCCTGACTGCCCACTTTTGGCTTGTATTATATGACTGCACGAGAAACACGCGAGAAATGAGTGCTTCAGTCATCATCCCGTGCCAGTGAGAACCTAATCAAGGAGCTTTGTGTTGGAAGGCATGTGGGTTTGTCCGCGACCTTTTCCCTCTTTTTGTCTTCTCCTGATGCAACCTTGGATAGGTAAACTGCTCTGGGTGGGGGGCTAAACTTGCAGCGCATGTAAATCACAGTAAGTGGCAAAATTATTTTTCCCCTTCTTTGATTTGACACAGATCATTAACTGCCATGCCTTTGTTCCCTCCACCACTGAATATAAGAATTGGCTAACTATACGTACTGTGAAAGAGATCGCCTCACGCTGCTCAGACCAAAGGAGGTTTTTATTGGACTTTCATGCTAAATAACTTTAAAGGTATCTCCCGCTGTTTTTATATAAATTTTAAATGTTTTAAAAATACGCTGGGAAAAAATATGCTTTAATAGTTCACTTTCTGAGAGGAAAGCCTCACACTCCATATTCCATTAGAACTATTTATCCCCTTTTTCCGTCGGCTCCAGAGAGAGAGAGAGAGACAGCTGTTTATTCAGCTTTTGTAAAATACTCCTTTACTCCTTGGTTTTTGCTAAAGGCACAGACACACACACACACAAAGATCACAATGTCAGAACTTATTCTGTTTGTATTTAGCACTGATTAGGGTTTAGGGATACGTAGCCATAGATAATTCATCAAAGTGGTTAAGACGCTGAACTGCAGACTGGAAGGTCAATAGTTCAGCAGTTCAAGACCCAAGAGCTGCAGGACGGAGTGAGCGCCCGTCTCTGGTCCTAGCTCCTGCCAACCTAGCAGTTCGAAAGCAAGACATTGCAAGTAGATAAATAGGTACAACTTTGGTGGGAAGATAACAGCATACCGTGCACCTTGGCATCTAGTCATGCCGGTGTACGGAAGCAGCATATGCTTCTCCTTTCACTTTTAGATGATTAATTTGAAACAGACACTCTAAGTGGTTTCAGCTCCAGCCCCGTGAACTGTCTTAGCAGAAGACCTTGGAGTTTTGCCTTTTTCTTTAAGAACTCCACAGCTGCAGATAATAATTAGCTGCCAGCCCTTGGGGGGGGGGCGACAGCTTGATATCCAATGTCTTTCTGCAGTTTTTTAGTTACTTACCTTTCCAGGCCACGGGGGCCAGGAAGCAGGGAACTCTGTGAATCTCACGGCGTCTGATACTCACTGCTGGGGTGCAGTGAGTAGTGATTTTGTAATCATCTTCAATAAATTTTGCTATGATCTTTCAACATTTGAACTGTGGAACAGCGTTGTTACTGGGTGACTCCCTCCCCTTGTCCAGAGGCGAACCGGAGATTAAAGAGGTGAGCTTTTTAAGCATAAACTGCTTGGAATGTTGGCGGAGAGAAACAAGTCACTCTTTGCCAGGCTGAGACCTTGAGCCCTATCAGGCGTTGGCAGAAGAACCGAGAGAGTGGCTCCCGGTTCACACATGGTGGCAGCAAAGTAGGAGACTCTGGACGTGGTTGTGTGGCAAAACGCTGTCTCCAGCTTGAAAGCTTGATAAGAAAAGCTGTTTTTTGTGTTTTTTTCCATTCTTTTTTGTTATTCATTGCGTCTTTTTTGGAAACAAAGCTAAGTATGAGTGCAGACCGAAAAGCTTCCTTATCAGGCAACCTGCCTGATCAAATGAGTTATGGCATAGAGCCTGCTGCACCGTCTAGCTGGACTAGGAATTTGCTTTCTGAACTATCAGCACAGACGCATTTTTGTGTTGAAGATGATTTGCGAGGCTTTAGAATGAGCCCAGTTGATGAACCATTCAGCATTCTCCAGAGACGTGGCCTGCAGCTGGATACAGACCCACAATTGGGGCAAGACAGACTACAAAGCAGACCAAGAAGAAATTATGCTGATAGTTCATCTCAGCAATTACAGCCTCCAAAAATTGTACAGCCAGTTAACAATGGAAGGAATTCTTGTGTCAATGTCCAGCTGACTGCACCAACACACTCTGCAGTCCCTCAAAGCCAGCAATCAGTGGCAGCAGAGCCATCT